>NC_056739.1:1989750032-1990011800 GCF_019279795.1 Protopterus annectens
CCACCAATGAAGATGATTTCTGCATACCTGAGTAAACCTGACTGCAGAACAGACCACTGAACAACTAGAGTCCACTGGAGAACACACATACAGTAATGTGTCATAGGAATCAAGACTACAGCAGCTGCCATCAAACCTACAGCCAGAAGGCAAAGTCTCACTGGAGGTGCAGGATGAAGAATTTGCTGTACATGGAACTTGATTGTACAACGTCTAGGCAGAGCAAAAATATGACTCAGTGTTCAAGTGGGCACCGATGAACTCCAGGCTCTAAACTGGTTGTAGTTTGGATTTGGAGATGTTGACTGCAATACCTAATGTTTGACAAGAGTTGGCGTAAATAATCCCTGGACTGTTCTAAGGGATGCCTGGCTGGGGCAGTGAGGAGATGGTCATCCAAATATGAAAACACTCGGTATCCCAGTAGTCTCAGGCAAGCTGCTACCACTACCATACACTTGATAAACACCTTGGGGGCTGTTGTGAGGCGAGCGGGCAGGGCTCTGAACTGATAGTGACTGGCTCTCAACCAGAAGCGCAGATATCTTTGGAAGCACCTGTTTATCTTGATGTGAAAGCACATATCCTGAAGACTGAATGAGCACATCCAATCATCCTTGCGCAAAAAAAGGCAGGATGGACAAAACCGTGGCCATTCTCAACAATGACTTCTTCACAAATTGATTCAGACTGCTTAGCTCCAAACCTGGTCTCAGGTCCCCTGTTTTCTTTGGCACTAAAAAGAACCTTGAGTAAGTTCATAATCCTCTTTCGTCTGGTGTGACCTCCTGCATGACTCTGTAGTCCAGCAGCTTTTGAATCTCTTCAGCTGCAGCTCATCTCTGACTGGGTGGGACATCTGGAAGCTTTCTTCTTTTGGTTAGGGTAATCTGGAAAAAGGGTATGAAATAACTTCTAAATATTTTCAGCACCCATGAATTTTCTATTATAACAGCCCAGATATCTGGGTGCAAGCACACGTGCCCTACAACTGCCTCCAGAGATGAGCAGTTGGGCAACCCTTCAGAAGTGCTGAAAGGGTCTATGCAGAAAGGAATCTCAAAAACCTTGGTTTTGTGGCCCTCCTCTGCCGCAAGGATGGCATCTTCCATTCGAACTCCCCCGCCCCTGGAGGAGTTTGCCCCACAAGTCCTGGAAAGAACCCTGGGATTGCTGGAACCACATTTTCTTGCCCTCGCTGATTCTGTGAAAAAGATCAATGAGGGCTAGAAAAGCTAAACCCTATGGCAGACAGGGTCTTCCCTCCTGCTCACTGCCAGACAGTTTCTTTAAAAGAAGGGCCAAACAAAGATGGCCCATCAAAAGGAACATTGATGAAGAAGACTTGGAAGGTTCCGCAAAGTCACACAGCCGTATCCAAGTATATCTCCATATAGCAATGCCATGAGGTGCCCTCTGCAGCATAGGATATTAACCACAAAGACCCATTGGAAAGGGATAAAAGAATGTCCAGTGGTGATGATAATTTTTATAGTCCTTCAGAAACATGGACTCCAAGAGGGACTTGGAAAGCTCCTTGGTCAAATCCCTCTGTAGTCTTGTAACATGAGCTAAACAATTCAGAGACTTCAAGGCAAAGGTCGCTGAAGCAAATAAGAGTTTTCTCAAATCTGTCCAACACCCTCAATCCCTCGACTCCTCATTAGGGGAATGGACAGAGGAGTTCTGCTCAGCTAGCTCCTTTTTTGTGGCTTCCACCACAACTGTTGCATCAACAGGGACCTCCTCTTCTCTAATGGGGTCTATCCATCAGCAGTGACAAAACCATCGGCTGTGACAAAATTTTAAAAGGATGATGAGGAATTGGTTCGACAGTGTACAGTTCCTTTCATGCCCGGATGAGACTAGGTTGATAAGCACATCAACCGGGGGAGTCACCCAAGACATAGATTGTCTGGAACCAAAAGCTTCCACAAGCACAGACTCCTCTGGGGAGGACAAATCTCTAGAATATCTCCAAATAAGACACCATCAGGTGGAGATCTATGGGACCCTTCATTCTAAGTCAGTATCCTCTATAACAGATTTATAGGGGAATCTATGTGCCTCCTTTTGCACGTTCTCTTACCGGGAACCTCCTTGATGAAATGCTATGGGGAGATATCTGGAGACATGGGAAGTTCCTCTAAGGAAACTGGACGCTAGTTGGCACCAGCTGTCCCTCTGAAGCATATCTGATGGGATCAGAGCTTGGATCCACTGGGGGAAATCGATGTAGGATCCAAGGAAGAAAGAGAGATTGTCTCTCTTGGATGAGAGAAAACCCTCTCCAGTACTTTGAAGGTAGATGGACCTGGAGAAGCTATGACCAGCTGCAATGGAGCCAAAACTTCCAAAGCAGCCAAGCTTCCACCCTGTCCCGACCTGTGCCTTGAGGAGGGAGCCAGACCCAATATATCCAACATCGAGGCTCCGAGAGGCAAGGCCGGTCCCGACAATAGCACAGTACATCCACGGCCCCTGGATCTGATTCTAATGCTTCAGCTCTGGAACTCATTCCCATTGGAAGGCACAGGAGCAGAACCAGCCAGGGAAACTTCAAAGATCTGTCTTCGGGTCGGACACTAACTCTCTTGGGTCTCTCAGATCTGAAGGCTCCAAGCTGTGGGATGGATCAGAGGAGATATTACTACATGGGATATGGAGGTCAGGCTCATGGATCCAATGGGAGATGGAGACGGTATAACCCCCATCTGAATCTGAGCTCTAAGGAATTTCATCATGCTATCCACATTGGCCTTGGAAAGACTTCTAGAGGATCTAACAGATGAGTTAATGGACTGTGGCCTCAAGTGGCTCCTTAGTGCAGTTTGAAGAAAGGGGGAAAAGAGCAGAGATGACACTAGATCAATTGTAAACTTGGGTGAGACAGTCTGCGGAGATTTTGAAAAACTAGAGGCCGGACCCTCGGTTTTCGGATCAGGACTCTGTTTAGATTTATCTGGTATGATAATCGGATCAGAGAGCTTAGGATCTAACAGCTTCCTTTTAGGATCTGAAGTCATCCAATCCAAAAATCTTTGGATTTTCTGAGAAGGCTATGATGTCATGGCGGCAGGAGGATTCTTCAGAGATTGGACAGGAGAACTCTTTCTAGACTCCTAAGAAGTTTTTGAACTCTTACTGCGGGTTTAAGCACAGAACAAAGATGATGAAGACAAGGGCAGCAGCCCATTAAGAATCAATTTGTTCTTTCTGTCTGCAATAGCTCTAGAGTGAAACAGCAGCACAGACAGAACAATTAGTGTTTAGGTGTACCACTTCTAGGCAATACACACACTCCCTGTGGGCATTAGAGTCTGGAATTTTCTGCTCACTGGTAGTGTGTTTTTTAAAACCTGTTGGCTTCTCAGCCATAACTAAATAGGCACAGAAAGAAAAGAAAGGAAAAATTCTTTCAGGTAGTAAACTACCAGCAATGACAGGATTAGTACCTTACTCAGCAAGATCCTGCCCAGGTGTCCTGCAGAGTCCTACAGCAGCAGAGAGAGAAGAGAGAAACTTTGGATTGATCAAGTACTTTTTTGGCTTGTATTTTGTTATTTATTGCTAATTCCGTGCCGCCTAAATGCTCGGTTTCTAGCGTTTATCGATACTTAAAAAGCTTATTTCAACTGTTTACTGTACTTGCATACTGTTTGCACTGTTAAAATCATTCCTGTGAGCATTTAAACTATTTTAACTGTTGCAGGCTACACACCCAAATGTGACAGCTGTTTTCCTTAAACTTCTTAAAAAACCTATATCTAACACTTGTTTCCAGCCTTTCTGAAGCTAGTAGAGTCCAGTTTTCACAGTTTGCTGAATCCAGGGCTGTATTGCAGTTTTTGTGTTACCCCATACTTTACTAGGATAGAAGGAAGTTTCTCTGTTCACCAGTGAGACTGGGGAACAGCTCTGAGCAGCCTATCTGTCCTTGGAGGAGTGGTTTTTTAGCTCAGAATTCGTAGTTTATTGGCTATGTTGGGCTAATTTATATCCTTTTCATCTTTCTGTTATAAAAAAACGCATTTGCGAGTTTTTTGCGCTTGTATCAGCTCAGCAAGATCCTGCCTGGGTGGCCTGCAGAGTCCTACAGCAGCAGAGAGAGAGAAAGAGAGACTTTGGACTGATTAAGTACTTTTTTGGCTTGTTTTTTTGTCATTTCTTGCCAATTCCACCTAAACGCCCAGTTTCTAGCATTTATTGATATTTAAAAAGCTTATTTCAGCTGTTTACTGTACTCACATACTGTTTGCACTTTTAAAATAGGTTCTGTGAGCATTTAAACTGTTTTAACTGTTGTAGGCTACACACTCAAGTGCGACAGCCTTTTACTGTGCTTTAAAATCCTTATTTTGTTGTATTTGCCTTAAACTTCTAAAAAAAAAAAAAAACCCTACAACTACACTTGTTTCCTGCCTTTCTGAAGCTAGTAGAGTCCAGTTTTCAGAGTTTGCTGAATTCAGGGCTGTATTGTCGTTTTTGTGTTGCCCCATACCTTACTAGGATAGAAGGAAGTTTCTCTGTTCACCAGTGAGGGTGGGGAGGTTTGAGCAGCCTATCTGTCCCTGGAGGAGTGGTTTTCAGCTCAGAATTTGTAGTTTATTGGCCATTTTGGGCTAATTTCTATCCCTTCCATATTTCTGTTATAAAAACCTCATTTGCGCGGTTTTGCGCACCGCCAGTTAGCTAGGGTTAACTATCCCCAGCTCCACAAAGTCTGCTCTTCAGTTTTTCCCTTATAACTAGTCAGTCTTTCAGCCAAAGCACTCAGACCTGCATCTTCTAGCACAGCACTTGTTCTAAATCTGCTGCAGCATTAAATAACCCCCAACACTCAACCCCAAAACAGTCTTTACTACTTCCCCACTTAATAAAAGAAAACAGTCCTTACTACATATTCAGGCACGTCCAAGGGACAGCTCCCGGTGCACACTCCAGCCTACCTGATGAACCTCGGCATCTTGAGGCAATGTTACAACTGCCTCATGTACACAGACAACCTTCTTCTCCTACCACTAAACACTAATACCTGCGAGAGATGCACTTATACAGCCAATCTAGAGGCAAAGCTCTCTCCAACCAAGACTGGAACAGACAGTCAAGAGGAGATGGTAATAACACACAGCACCACAATCACTTCACATAGACCTACTAAACCCAATACCTCCAAAACCCACACATAGAAACACCAAGACATATACGGAGGCTCTGAATAAAAATCTAAATCTACCTAGGCAACAGAGACCTCCGAAGCAGCCACACAAGCAACCTCCTCCCACCAACACATCCCAAACACCACATAGCCCACAAACTCTGTGTGCCACACAATGACAGCCCATAAGGCAAAACAACATACCCAACACATTAGTCATAGGTGACTCTGTAGTCAGGCACACTGACATCCCATTTACCAGGCTGGACAAAGAGAAGGTTACTGTCAGCTGCTTGTCGGGTGCCAGAATCTGCCACATAATGCATGCACTCAGGTCACTACAAAGCAAGTACAAACATGACTCTGTCATTGTCCATGTTGGTGTGAATGACCTGAGACTTACCTCCCTGGACTACATGAAGAGCGACATGGAACAGCTCTCCGATCTTGTAGCCCAGGCAGGTATGACCCTATCCCAGAGTAGCATCTTGCCTTCACCAATAATGATACCACAGTACAAGGATAAAATTATCAACTTCAACAATTGGCTAAGCTTATGGTGTCATTTAAAGGGGATCCAGTATCGGTCTGCTTGGGATGACATGCTTGACAGGCCACAATGCTTCGCCAAAGATGGCCTGCACCTGTCACCCCTTGGGATTCCGGTAATGGCCAAGGCTCTTGCCGCCCCCATAGTGCCTATTTTAGGCAAAGCTCAAAAGAAAAACCCACCACCATAAAAACTACAAGTGACAAAAAAACTGAGGGTAATGCTGCTCAATGCTAGGAGTCTAACCTCAAAATGCACTCACTCGAGGCACTCCCCAAAATGGAGAACATCGATATCTGTGCAGTGTCTGAGACCTAGTTCAAGGCTCCCAAGAGCACCCCAGCACTACCAGGCTATAATTCATACCACATGTTTCGACCACATGTTTCGGCCACAAAACCCGGACCGAAACACTAAGGGTGGAGGTGTGCCCATATTCATCAAGGATATCCACACCTCCAGGCTAGTTGCACAACACAATGCCTCTGAGATAATCCAAATGCAACTAACCATGGGCAAAAATGCATTCCAAATTGTAGATCCCCCATCATGACCCAGGACCCACACTCCTCACGCCTGGAGACGTTGGAAAAAATGAGAGCCCAACCAAATACCCTAATAATGGGCAATTTCAATTACCCTACCATAAACTGGGAAAACTACTCTTGTACTAATCCCCCTTGCTCAAAGATTCCTAGAATTTATAAACTTTAATGCCCTGGATCAACATAACATCCCCACCAGGGACATCATCATCCTGGACCTGGTCATTACCAACATGGGTGACCGGTGCTTAACGCCCGAGATCAACTCCACGCTGGTTAGATCAGACCATAAACTAATCACCTTAGAGATCCACATCCCGACACCACCTCCACACAAGGAAACCATCGTAAAAAACATATCCTAAGTGAACTTCACGCTACTCAAAACAGAGGTGGCTAACTTCACAACACCTCTGCAGATGGACAATACAGTCATGACTGCTGAATTCTACACAAATGCACTCTACAAGCACCTGCATGAGTGCATGGATTGTGCAATCCTTAACAAAACCAAGACGTTATCCTCCAAAAAAAGGAAGCCAATCTGGTGGTCCCCTGCCATTAACAAACTCTACAACAGAAGGAAGAAACTGTTGCAAAAAAATAAAACCCCAAGAATGGAGGAACTCCCTGACGGACCTCAGTAAGAAGCTAAGATCCCTCATAAAATCCTCCAAAGCGAACTTTGAAAGAAAAATTGCCACACATTCCAAAGACAACCACAAGGCATTCTTTAGCTAGGTCAAGAATCTCCATGGCAACACCCAGAACTGCGCTGAGCTACAACAGAATGGTACAAAATATACAGAGCCAACTGATATTGCCAACATCTTGGCAGATAGGTTCAGTGCTAACTTTACTCCCCTCTCACCCCCCAAAGGGCCAAAACCTATACCATAGGATTGTAGAGTCCCATTAATCACAAACACACAGGTAAAAATGGCACTCTCTAAAGCCAAAAACACTGCGTTGATGGGACAAGACAACATCCCAGGATGCATATTAAATGAACTCTAAAATGAACTAGCCCCCCACCTAAACTCCTTGTTCAATCACAGCCTCACCCCCAGGCTATGTGCCCACTGAATGGCGCACAGCAACTGTTATTCCACTCCACAAAGGAGGAACCACCACAGACCCCCGGGAACTATCAACCTATTAGTCTGACGAGCCTGGTCTGCAAGGCCATGGAGCACATCATCATGGAACTCATAAACAAAGACATTGGTAACCTCCAAACTTTGGATGCTACCCAATTCGGATTTGTAAATGGTAGCTCATGTCTCCTAAATCTGGTAGACTTTTTTGAAACAGTTACCAAGGCCATAGACAAGGGCAAGGTGGCCCACATAACCTACCTGGACCTCGCTAAAGCCTTCGATACCATCCCTCATTCAGGAATCATAGATAAACTCACCAACTTAAACATAAACCCTTATGCCACTAGATGGGGTGGCATGTAGAGTGCCCCAGGGTTCAGTCTTGGGACCTCTCCTGTTCAGTATATACTTATCTGAAGTGCAAGCAAGCAAACACTGAGGGTCTATGGCTAACCAAGTTTGCAGATGACTGCAAACTGGGTGCCATAATTGATTCCCATGCTGACGTAGACAACCTACAAAAGGGCCTCACCGAGACAGATACCTGGTGCCAAAACCATGGCCTCAAGCTAAATGCCAAAAAGTGCATTGTCATCCCCTTTGGTAAAAACACAGTACCCACGAATTACCAAATGGGGGAAGTTCACTTAACACAAAGTGTGATAAGAGGCCTTGGGACCCGTGTGGATAGCCACCTCTCCTTTGATAATCACATTGCCACAGTGGTCAGAAAATCTTTCTACGTGGCCCACCTAATCACAAAAGGGTTTGCATCTAGAAAAAGGAAGTTATTGTCCCCCTCTACTCATCACTTATCAGACACCTCATTGAGTACAATGCCCCATTTGGGATGTACCTCACAAGACACCTACAACAACTGGAGAGGACCCAGAAGTACCTCACCAAGAGGATTGCTGGCCTCAAATAGCTGACTATGCCGACCAGCTCAAGAAACTCCAACTCTACTCAGTTGCATACCGCTTACTCCGGAAAGATCTCTGTCTGACATACAAAGCTATGTCAAACCCAAATTTGATGGACATGCTCTACTTAAAAAAAAATCCCAATCTCCCCGAGCTACACGCGCTAGGGACCTAAACCTCACTAGAACAATAAATAGGACATGCTGGTGGGATAGATTCTTGTCCCAGAGACTTCCCATGCATGAACAAAATTCCCATCAACATCAAACAGAGCTCATTATTAGCACTTTTCAAAAAAAAACCTCGAGGAGTGGATGGGTAATAGGAAATTAACCCCAGGGATCATGTCTGTGGCTCTACTCGATAGAGGGGCAGGAATTTCATCTACATAGGTGGCGAAAGCCAAGACACTTTTAGCTAGGCTTACTTATGCCCTCAGGCTGACAGCCTAGTACCTACCTATGAACCTAAAAACAGTAGGAAAAAGCAGTAAAGGAAAGAACTAGCACGAGAACAGGTACGCCAACGAGAGTACCAAAGAAAGATAAGAAACAGGATTAATGTAAAGCAAACCCAAAAAACTTGTCAGAAGGAGAGGGAGGATACAGAAAAGGTTTTGAAGACAAGTTATTCTCAAATAACAGCTACTCACAAATAGTCTGACCAACTGATAAAGGCTTCTGAGAGAGGATTCGCATCTATGCGAGATGGTGGCAAATGAGATCTGAAGTACTGCGGGCTAGCTCGGGCATTATGGATAGTCTAGCTGGGGCATTATGGATAGAGAGCAGAGCTTAAGAGTTGAATCCATAAGTCTTAGATATGCGACTAAGTCGGATCCGAGGTTGGATCGGTAACCCATACGTTGAAGAATGAAAATTACCACATCAGATTTTATTATATCTATATAATTTTGATCTACTTTGAAAGGTCAAACCTCATAATCGAGATCCATTTTCATGGAATGAAAACAGCAAAAGCATAAATATCAAGGTCAACGCAGCAATATCGACAACATTCTGTCGCTATTAATGTTGGCAACTGCCGCTGCCAACCATGCTTCATGTCCCTGCCTTGTGTACGTCCTCATTTACTGATGGACACTTGAACGTCGACATTCCGACAGTCACTCCTACCATCTTCAAGGAGGTGGCTGTCATGTAACTGACTTTCAATAATTTGATTGTTTATATATATATATATATATATATATATATATATATATATATATATATATATACATATATATACACACACATACATACATATATATATATATATATATATATATATATATATATATATATGGCGCACACACACACACACACACACGTTCATAGGTGTGTACTAGCCTAAAGACCACTGGGACCTTTTTAAGCCTAGCCATGCATCCAAAATGTCTGACAAGTGCTGGTACCCTTGATAAGAGTAAGCAGTCTCTTGGGAGATGAAACATTTACAAGTAGGGGCCTAGGAAATGTACCATTTATGGGCTGCCTGTGTCTATTAAAAACATACATGTCAAACCAGGGTTGAATTTCCTGTTCCCTATCAACTGTCCAAGTTGCACCTGAATTGGGTTAGGGAGGAACTCTGATTCAGATGGATGTGGAGCTTGTTCCAGAGAAAGGGTAGTCGCAATGATATATAACTGTCTCTCCAGCAAGTCCTATTTATAACACAGCATGGTTTAAGTCTTTAGAGCAATTAATTCTAGTGCTGTTTTGTTTTACAGATATGCAGTAGGTCCATCAGGTTGGAGTCTGACAGTGCCTTGTATGCCAGGAGGATCTCCCCTCAACAGCTTGCAGGAAATAGATACACAGATAGGGCTTTCAGGTGGTCTGCATAGGACATGTTATTTATGCCATGTACTCTTTTACTGAAGAACCTCAAATGATGTTCCAGTTGATGGATGTGCCTGATTAAGTACATACCAAAGGGGGCATTGTACTCAACAGGTCTTAGGAATGCTCAATTAAGTGGAACAATAACCTCCTTGGACCTAAATGCCATATGTCTGTTTATAAGTTGCATATCATAGAATGATTTCCTCACTACTGCAGACATGTGACAGTCAAACGCTAGATTACTGTCTGTGCATATGTGTTCAAGTACCCGACTACTGGGTTGCCCTTTAGGGGGTGTGTTGTCAATATGATAGTTACCATGGGCAGACAACTTATCAAAGGATACTATTATGCATTTCTTGGTATTTACTTTTAGTCCATGGCTCTGACACAAGTTGTCTGTCAGCCCTTCCTGGAGAACATTAATGTCAGTGACAGATTCTATACTGCTGCTAATTTGCAATCAACTGCAAATTTGGTCAGCCAGGGGCTCCTGACATTCGCCTTGAATTCAGAGATGTAGAAACCAAAAAGGAGCGGTCCCAGGACTGATCATGTGGGACTCCACTTGTTACTGCCCCTTTGTAGAGGTGGACTCCCCAATTCAAACTTACTGGTTCCTTGTCTGTCAGCCAACCAGCTATCCACTGAGTGACGTAAGGGTTTATACCCAACCTCTTGAGATTGTTAACGATACCCAAGTGGGGTATTGTCTCAAATGCCTTATCCAGGTCAAGCATTCCTCACCCTGGAGGATACTGACATTTGTGCAGTCGCTAAAACCTGGTTCAAAGCTGCAGAGAGCAACCCCAGCCTTACCAGGTTACTTATTCTACCATACTTTCAGACCCCAAATGGAAGGCTACAAAGCCAAAGGAGGTGGAGTTTCAATATTTATCAAAGACACACATACCGCCAGGCTGGTCAAACGGTATGATGCACAGGAGACACTCCAAGTGCAGTTAACTGTCGACAAATCACCTATTCAAATCATAGCTAGTACAGACCCCCCCCCCCAACCATGACTCAGGACACCCACTCCACCTAAATGGACTTACTTGAATCCATCAAGAGTCAACCCTCTATCCTGTTCCTGGGTGATTAAAGTACAGCTGTGTACACTTACCATAAATATAGATGTTCGAGTGTATTCACTGCTGCAGTCATCACATTTGGGTTATCTGCTTACAGGTAGTCCTCAGTTGGCCTGATTATCAGTCTTGGGTCTTGCGTCTGTTACTGTCATCTTCCATGACGTCAGGTAGTCAGGGGTATAAAGCATGCAGCAGATGCCATTACATCAGTTTTTCTTGCCCCATATATCAGGTGCCCCCATAATGGGAAGCAATTATATACAAGGTTACACCTCCAACAAAAAGCAAATACACCAGAAAGCTTTAAGCATAGTAAACAAGAATAGAAGTATAGTCAACAGAAGTCAGGGGGCTGGAGGGAGGGTAACCAGGACTGCAACAGTGAATACACTCGAACATCTACATTTATGGTAAGTGTAAACTACTGTATAATGTTCTTCGTGTTTCACTGTTGCAGTCATCACATTTGGGTAGATTCCCAAAGATAAGGATGGGAGGAGGAATTTAGATAGCATTAGGACCAGCTATAAGGCCTTGCAAGACTGCAGTGGCAACACCAGCTCTGGATTTAGAGAAAATTGGCAAATGGTAATGCTTGGTGAAACTATGTACACAACTCCAGGTAGCAGCTTCTAGGATGTCCCTGGTAGGGACACCTCTGAGAAAGGCTGTAGAGGTAGATGCAGCCCAGGTAGAGTGTGGTCTTATCCCCTGTGGGATAGATTTTCCATGGTGTTTATAGCAGAAATGAATGCAATGGCCTATCCATTTAGAAACGTTTTGCTTTGAAATGGCCTTCCCCTCTGCCCCTGTAGCAAATGCCACCAGCAGCTGTTCCGATTTCCTTTGAGGTTTAGTCCTGTCCAAGTAAAATCTAAGTTGTCTGTGCACATCTAAGGAGTACAGTATCCATTCCCCTTTGTTCTGTGGATTAGAAAAGAAGGTTGGCAAATGAATGGACTGATTAAGAGCCACATTGCATACTACCTTGGGCATGAAGGAGGGATTGGTCCTGACTGACACCTTGTCCGCATGAAAGATGATGAAAGGCTCCACTGCATAAGGGCCTGTAATTCAGACACCTGAACAGTAATTCTTGCTGAAGTGATTGTTAAAAGGAAGGCAGTTTTCCAAGAAAGGAATTTTAACTCTGCACTTGCAGCTGGTTCAAAAGGAGGTAGAGTGAGTTTTTCCAAGAGAAAGTTAATGTCTCAGGTTGGAGTTGCGGCTCTGCTGGGTGGTCTTAAGTTTCTGGCCCCTCTGAGGAACTGCTTGAGCAGTGGATGAGAGAAGAGGGGTGGTTCTGTGTTGTAATGAGCTGAAATGGCTGAGGCATGAATTTTGATGGAGGAAAAGTAAAGGCCCTTGTGAAGCATCTCAGTTAAGTACTGAAGAATCTGAGGTAAATTGGGTGCTGCTGTGTCCATCCCTTGAGTTTGGTTCCAGGACCAGAATCTTTTTCATTTTTCAGCATAAGATTTTCTAGTACTAGGCCTCCTTGCCTCCAGAATGACATCCTACACCTGTTTACCGAGGGATGGTAACGGAGAAATTAGGTAATTAGCCAGGCTGCCAGGTTCAGTGTTTGAAGATGAGGATGCAGAATCTGGCCCTCCTGCAGGGACAGCAGGGTAGGGGGTTTGAGGCAGGTGCCAGCAGTGACACAGCACAAGAGGGGGTACCAGTGTTGGCATGGCCAGTCTGGTGCAAGCAGTATCGTCCTTGGTTTGTCCTGTTTGATCTTTAGTAGTACATTAGAGAGGAGAGGCAGAGGAGGAAAGGCATAAACTGATAGATTTTTCCCAGCTGAAGGACAGGGCATCCACTTTCCAAGCTTGTTTGTGGGGAGTCCTTGTGCAGAATTTGTCCAACTGGTAGTTCTGGGGGGAGGCAAACAGGTCTATATCTGGGCTCCCCCATTTGTTTATCAACATGTTGATAAGTCTTTGGTTCCAGTTTCCACTTGTGTGGGTTCATGGGATTTCTGCTTAGTTTGTCTGCCAGTGTATTTAACTTACCTGGCAGTAACCGAGCCTGTAGATGCACTTGGTAGCTCAAGGATGTGTTCCATAGAGCCATGGCTAGTCTGCAGAGGGGGTATGAATGGGTACCCCCTGCTTGTTTATGTACCACATAACTGTGGTGTTGTCCGTCTTTACTATTAATTACCCTGGAAAAATGTGGTCCTTGAAGGCTGTCAGAGCATTCTGTACAGCTAACATTTCTTTTTGACTGATATGTAGGTGCGTTTGACTTGGGTTCCATTTGCCTGAATGCACTTCCCTGCCAGGTGAGCCCCCCCCCATGCATAGTCTGATGCATTTGTTGTTAGGGTTTGGGCGGCAGGGGGTAGAGTGAATGGTAGTCCCTTGTTTTGGTGGCAGGCCTCTGCCCACCAAAAGAACTCTAACTGTAGGCAAGGTATGATAGGATTCATTGCTTCTAGATCCTGAGAATGTTGACACCATAGGCTTTTTAGATACCACTGTAGTTTCCACATATGCAGTCTTGCATATGGAATTAGGAGAATGCAGGAGGCCATGAACCCCAAGGCTTGCAGTATTTGCCTTGCAGATAGCAAGGCTTTTGTGGCCATTAGTTTGAAGTAAGCTGTCAAATGAATTTGTTTCTCTGGCATGAGGAAAGCCACCTGGGAAGTTGTGTTCAAGCTTGCTCCCAGGAATATAATTTGTTGACAGGGTACAAGATGTGATTTATTTTCATTTATGGTGTACCCCAGACAAGTTAGCACCTTTTGTACAAACGCCAGATGATTCAAAAGTATGTCCTGGCTTTCTGCCTCAATTAGACAATCGTCCAGGTATGGGTATATTTGAATATTTCTTTGCCTGCAAAATGCAATGACTGGAGCTAGGCACTCTGTGAATACCCTGGGCGCAGTAGATAAGCTAAAGGGCAGTGCAAAGAACTGATAGTGCATGTAGCCTGCCTTGAAGCGTAGGTATCTTCTGCAAGATTCCCTGATTGGGATGTGCAGGTAGGCTTTCTTTAAATCCAGTGTTGCCAATCAGGCATCCTTGCCTAGCATAGGAAGCAACTGGTGAAGAGTTAGCATCTTGAATTTTGGGATCACCAAAAAGGTGTTTAGGATAGAAAGGTCCAGGATACGACGCCATGAGTTGTCTTTTCTGGGTACCAGGAAAAGTCTAGAGTAAAAACCTTGTCCCTTTTCCTCTTCTGGTACAGTTTGAATAGCCCTTATACTTAAGAGGAGAGTACTTGCTTTTGAGCCTCTGCCCACTGATTTGGGGGTAAGATCTGGCCAACCGTTTGGGATTGGTAATGTGTGGAAGCGAAATCTGTACCCTTGGGATACTATATTTAAAACCCATTTGTCCTGGGTAATGAGTTCCCATTTTTTTGGCCTGCAGAGCAATCTTTCCCCCTAAAGGAGCAGTCAGTTGAGAAGGGCTTGGGTTTTAAAGTTAAGTCATTGAGACAGTTTACGATTGGGGGGGGGGTCTTACTACTCCCTGATTTGGAAGTGGGAGCCCCCCACTGCTTAGTCCTGTGCGTACCTTGGGACTGAAGCCTGGGTGTTCTGCTGGTTCTGGGTTTGGACTGAAGGCCTGGAAGAGGCAGGAAAGGACCAATTTTTAGACTGTCAATGCCTACTAAATCTTGGAGGCTGTACTTGTAGCAAATCTTTAACAGTATGCATAGATTTAGCTTTTTCCTCCATCTTTTTAAGTACTACTTCTGCTTTGTTGCCCAACAGGCGGTCATGATTTAAAGGAGCATCCAGAAATTTAGCTTTAACATGATCTGGCAAAGATTGCTCCTTGAGCCAAACATGCCTTCTAAGTACAGACCCAGTGACAGCAGCCCTGCAAGATGCCTCTAGTGAATCAAAACCACATTGCAAAGTATGTTTTCCAAATTGTTCAGAATGCATTAAATCCTGTAAATCCTTATTTTCAGCACAGTCAGGTATCATCATCATTTTCTGTTTGAGCAATCCACTAATATGCTGCTGATACTTTAACATATGAAACTGGCAGTTTAAGGCCCTAATGGCCAATGTCGCAGAAGTGTATACCTTCTTACCCCATCTATCCAGTACCCTGGAATCTATATCAGAGGGGGTAGGATTTTTGGCAGTAGTAGCCTTAATGCCCTTGGGTCCCTGTGAAATGGTCTAAGGATCCGCAGTAGGATTTTTAAAAAGGAACTTGTAAGAGTCAGGAACCCTGTAATATCTATCAGGTTTTCTGGGAGCAGGAGGTAGAGAGTCAGCAGCCAAGCTAGATTCCGAAAAGGCATCATCAACAATGTCCAGTATAGGGGAGATAGCTAAAGGCCTGTGTTGGGGCAGGAGTAAGAAATCCCTAAGCCTCTTTTTAGAATCAGAGAAATCCTGACTTTCCCAGCGAAAATGCTTCCTAAGAGTATGCAAGGTTTCACCAAAGGAGAAATCCTCTGGAGGGGAAGCAGAGGGAATAGAGTCCACTGCATCAGAATCCTCATAGGTAGATAAGGGTAAATCCTGGTCTTCAGAGAAAAAGTACAGTTTTGTACCTACCATAAATGTAGATGTCCGAGAGGTATGCATCTGCAGTCCTAACAAATGGGTTGTCCTGGCCTCAGGCAGGATTCCAAAGTCTGGGTCTGGCCTCGACTGATGTCGCACTTCACCCGACGTCATAGCTGCAGTTCAGCGGGTATAAAGGCATCACATTTTCCTCAGTGTTTCTTGCCCCAGATGCCAGGTGCCCTCTAGGAAGGCTAAATTTGGATAAATGCAAATGTTTCCAAACAATAGAGAGCAAATAGAAATAAACATGTATATACATATATACAAACAAATACACCATAATAGATTCCCCAGCTAGCTACAAGATGGGCAAATACCTAGGAGTACCACAGAGGGAAGGAGGGACTGCAGATGCATACCTCTCTGACATCTACATTTATGGTAGGTACAAAACTGTACTATGTCCTTCAAGGATGCATCTGCAGTCCTAACAAATGGGTTGAATACCATAGCCAAACTGGGGAGGAGGCAATAATAAGATTATATAGTTAAGATCCCTTGCAAAACAGCAGGGGATCTGGAGTATAAGGGTAGATTATAATGCTTGGCAAATGTATGCACGGAGCTCCAAGTAGCAGCCTCTAAAATGTCTGGTAGCCACCAAAAGCTGTAGTAGTGGCTGTAGCCCTTGTGGAGTGAGGTCTGATGTTTTCTGGAGTTGTCTTTCCATGGTAAGAGTAACAAAATCTAATGCAATTTCCTATCCACTTTGAGATTGTCTGTTTTGAAATTGCTTTTCCTTCCATTCCTGTTGCATATGCTACCAGTAGCTGGTCAGTTTTTCTATTGCTCTTGGTTCTGTCCAGGTAGTAGCTAATTGTCTATCTACATCCAAGGTATGTAATAATCTTTCTCCCCTGTTCTGTGGGTTGGGGAAGAATGTAGGTAGGTGGATAGCTTGGTTTAGAGATACCCTGGAGACCACCTTTGGCATAAAAGTAGGATTAGTTCTCATGGACACTATCTTGATGGAAGATAAGGAAGGGCTGTACTGCCATTAATGCCTGTAATTCAGAAACCCTTCTTGCTGAAGTGATTGCAAGCAGGAAAGCAGTTTTCCATGATAAGTACTGTAATTCTGCTGTTGCTGCTGGTTCAAAAGGAGGGAGTGTCAACTTTTCCAGCACAAAGTTCAAGTCCCATGACAATGGTGGCTTCCTTGGTGGCTTTACATTTTAATTCCTCTCAGAAACTGGCTGAGTAGAGGATAAGAGAAGACTGGAGGGCCCATGTTGTATTCTGCTGAAATAGCTGATGCATGAATCTTAATGGAAGAATAGGACAGGCCATTGTGGAAAAGTTCTGCCAAGTATTCCAGGATGTTAGCTATGTTTACCAGTGACACATCTTCTCCTTTAGCTGCACTCCAAATGAGATATCTTTTCCATTTTGCTGAATAAGTTTTCCTTGTTGAGGTCTCGCAGCCCCCGAGATAATGTCTTTAACCCTTTGAGATAAATCTGGGTTATTTTGTCTTATGCAATGTTCCAGGCAACTAGCTGCAACGTTTTCAAGTTTGGATGCAGGGTTTTGAAGTTGTTCTGTGTTAGCAGTAAGGAACTAGGGGCAGAGGCCATATTTGTTCCGAGACATACTCCTCAGTAATGGGTACCAATGCTGCCTCGGCCAGTCTGGAGCTATCAGGATGATCCTTGGGCAGTCTTCTTTGATCTTCAATAGCACCTTGTGCATCAAAGGAAGAGGTGGGAATGCATATGCTGTCAGGTTTTCCCAACTGAAAGATAGGAGTCCACCTTCCAAGCCAGAGGGTGGTATGTCCTTGTGCAGAATTTTTCTCAATTGGTGGTTGTGTGGGGATGCGAATAAGTCTATTTCTGTTAGTCCCCATTTCCTTGTAATGGATTTGAAGATGTCTGGATGCAGCATCCATCCGTGGGCATCCGTGGTAGTTCTGCTTAGGATGTCTGCTAGTATATTTTCTTTTCCTGGTACAAATATTGCCTGGAGCTGAATGTTGAGCTCAGGGCCACATTCCAGAGGTCCATTGCCATCCGGCATAGAGGGTATGAATGTGTGCCTCCCTGTTTGTTGATGTACCACATAACTGTGGTGTTGTCCGTCCTTATCAGCAATTGACCCTGTTGAAGAAACCGTCTGAATTGCCAGTTTTACTGCCAGCATCTCCTTTTGATTTATGTGTAGGTTCAGCTGGTCTTGAGTCCATAAGCCTTGTATGCACTTGTCCAGCATGTGTGCCCCCCAACCGAGGTCTGAGGCGTCCGTGGTGATAGTCTGGCTTGGTTGAGGGCTGTGGAAGGGCAGTCCTTTGTTCAATTGACAGGCCTGAGCCCACCATTGGAATTCTTGCTTCAGGCATGGAATTATTGGAATTTGGGTTTCTAGGCTGTGCTTGTGCTGAGACCATAAATTCCTTAGGTACCACTGCAACTTCCTCATATGTAGTCTGGCATGTGGAATCAATATTATGCAGGATGCCATGTAACCCAGGGCTTGCAGGACTTTCCTTGCTGTTAGCTGGTTCTGCTTTGTTAATGCCATGAAATAGAGGAAGGTGCTTCTGCTTTTCTGCTGTGAGGGATGCCATTTGATTTGATGTGTCCAGTTCTGCACCCAAGAAAGTTATCCTCTGGGATGGTATCAGCCTTGACTTTTATATTGACTGTGTATCCCAGGGCTTGTAGCAGATGAATGACCTTTTCAAATCTGTTGCTAATTTGTTTTGTTGTCCGCTTGCAACAGGCAGTCGTCCAGGTAAGGGTAAATTTGAATTCCTGAAGCCTGCAATGAGCAATTACTGATGCCAGGCATTTCGTGAATACTCTGGGCGCAGTAGATAAGCCAAAGGGCAATGCTGAGAATTGATAATGCTCTGATCCTGCAAGAAATCTGAGGTATCTTCTGCAATTTGTCGGTATGTGGACGTGCAGGTATGCCTCCTTGAGATCTAGAGTTACCAGCCAAGACTCCTTGCCCAGCATGGGAAGAAGCTGCTGTAGGGTCAGCATCTTGAATTTTGGAACAATGAGATATGTGTTCAGAGCGGACAGGTCTAGAATAGGTCTCCATTGGTTTCTTTTCTTGGCACCAGGAAAAGTCTGGAGTAAAATCCTTGCCCTTGTTCCATAGACGGTACCTTTTCTATAGCTCTCATCCTTATTAAGTTGTCTATTTGTTCTAGAGCTTTTGTCCTTTGATTTGGAGGTAGGTTTGGCATTCCTCTCTTCCTTGGTAGAGTATGGAAGTGAAACCTGTAACCTTTGTCTATTGTCTGTAAAATCCATTTGTCTCCTGTGATGTAATGCCAGTTTACTAAAAATAAGGCTAGCTTTCCACCTAAGTGTGCATCTAGTTGTTCCCTGGTAGGCGGTCTCAGAGCCAAGTCACTGTGATTGTCCTGTGGAAGTGGTAGTGGCTGGATCTGTGGCAGTACTTCGCTGGTTGTTAGGCTGCCACTGACGTTCCCTGTAGGCACCTCTGGATTGACCCCTGCCTCTTGGGTGCCTATTCCTGCCTCTCTGTGCTCTGGTGGTGTCTGGAAAGGACCAATTCTTGGAAGGCCAGTTCCTACTAAACCTTGGAGGCTGGACCTGTAAGAAATCCTTGACTGTCTGGACAGATTTTGCTTTCTCTTCCACCTTCTTCAGCACCTGCTGTGCAGGTGAGCCAAACAAATTATGCTTATCCATGGGAGCATCTAGGAGCTTTGATTTTACATGGTCTGGTAAGGGCTGCTCTTTTAACCATGCATGCCTTCTGATCACTGTACCAGTCATTGGTGATCTAAAGGAAGCCTCCAGTGCATCATAGCCGCATTTTAAGGAATGATTACTGACCTGCTGTATGTTATGTACCATTTCCTGAAGAGACTTTTTGTCTAATCGTTCAGGCGAGGACAGTTTTTTAGTTAACTGGTCTAACAAATTCCTGATACTGAATCATGTGGAATTGACAGCTTAAGGCCCTAGCCGAAAGAGTAGCAGAAGTATAAACTTTTTTACCCCATCTCTCTAAGGCCCTAGATTCCCTTTCAGAGGGAGGGTTTTGGCAGAGGTAGCTGCTACAGCCTTGGGTCCTAGATTCAGGATCTGCTAAAGGAGCCTTATACAAATGATAATGTGTGTCCGAACCCTGTAGTACCTGTCTTAGTAGGGGGGGGAGGAAGTGAATCAGGGGCAGTACAAGCATCATTAAATGCATAATCCACAACAGTAAGTACTGGAGGAATGGCTAAAGGCCTATGCTGTGGCAAATGCAAAAGGTCCTAAGCCTTTTCCTAGAGTCTGAAAAATCCTGGCCCTGCCATTGAAATTGTTCCCTCATAGCATGCAAGGTTTCCCCAAAGAAAATTCCTCAGCGGAGAGGCAGAAGGAATGGAGTCTTCTGCATCAGAGTCCTCATAATGAGAATAAGGGCTTCTGGAGGGTCTGTATTTTCTGAATCATCAGAAGAGAAATCTGAAGAAACTGGCTCAGGGCTCTGCTCTAGGCCTCTTCTCTGGAGGTGGGGCCCCTGTCAGGTGAGGTTGGGATCCTGATCAAAGAAATGAGATCCTCTGCTAGACTAAGCATTTGAGTACTAGAGCTAGGCCTGTGAGAGGGTCTTAGTAGGCACAGTCTTGGTTGATTTTGCTTTAGCCCCAGCCAAAAAAAGCCTGTCGACATGGATGCAGGGGCCTAGCAGCTCCACGTGAAGGAGTGGATATATCTAAAGGGATAGTATCAGATAAATCCTGTGAACCTGTAGCTAAGCAATTGTGATGGCTGAAAAAAGCAAGCGAAAAAAAAAAAAAGCAAAATCCCGACCGACGTCTAAGTGTGTCCGTCGGTGAAAGAAGCACAGGCTAGACAGGCTGCTGGTCTGGGCAAACAAAGGTAGGCAATAAAAGTGGAAATCTTTATGAGGTATTCACTTTTTCTGACGGGTTGAGGCAAGAAAGAGTCTCCACGGGACGGGTTACTTAGCTTTTAGAAGTCTTGTAGTTAGCCTCTCTCTCTGACCCCGACGGGCACCCGCAACAGCTTTCTGCTTCGCCACATGATGGAAAGAAAGAGGAAAAAAAAAATGGCTGATGCCTTTATACCATACCCGAACTGAACTGCATGACTATGGGGGTGAGTACATCAGTCGAGGCCCCAGACCAGACTGACTTTGAATTCGTCGACGAAGGGCTGCCTGAGGCCAGGACAACCCATTTGTTATGACTGCAGATGCATCCTTGAAGGACATCAGAAATTTCAGAATCTTGATCAAAAGTATCATAAGCAAATTCAGTCCTAGGTCTCTTAGAGGGGGAAGGTTGGCTTCACCTGATTAAAGTAATAAGGTCTTCAGCCATTCTTATCATTTGTTTTTTTAGGCATAGAGGCCTGACCATGCGGTCTGGGCGTCAGTTTTCTAGGCATGGATCGAGTTTTAGGCCTTGAAGAAGAAGATGGCGTCAGTTTAATATGCAAGTCAGTAGGCCTAAATACACCCTCAGAAGCCGGTGCTTGCACAGTGGCTCCGGACCCATCCAAAGTAGAGATATCCGCAGGTTCCACAGTTGAAGCATCTCGCGGCATACCAGACTCCAAATGGGTCTCAGTAGAGGACTGCGAATCTGAAATAGAGGTAATCAGGGGCTGCGAAAGCGGTGCTGCAGTAGCGTTGTCACCTCACAGTAAGACGCTGACCAGTTCGACTCTCAGCTACAGCGTGTTCTGCGTGGAGACATGCGTGAATGGGTGTACCTTCGTTGAAGGTTGTGCGTTAGGGCTGGCAACTCAGCACGTAAAAATCAACTGTCAATCATTAGCGGACCGGAGTTCCGCTGTGGCGACCCCTAACCGGGAAAAGCCGAAAGACACAACAAGGGGCTGCGAAAGCACCTCAAGGAGTACCGGCTAACTGGCGACTAGCTTAGGAGAAGTGTCGTCAGCAGCTTTGGACCTAGGGGGCCTGTCTCTGTCTTTATCTTTGCGTTTTTTCAGAATGTCGGTAGTCGGATGGTTACCGAAGACATATCTGGATAATTGAACAGAGTACCAAAATATTTAGAAGCGTAAATATACAGACGACTAATAGTTCGTTGTTTAAATAAGGCACAAAACCGACAGCGAGGTATGTCGTGGTCAAGGCCTAGGCAAGGAATACAGTTCGAATGAAAATCTTGAGGTATTTGCTTTCCACAAGAAATACAATTATTGACTTTTACTGACATCGGTTTAGAGCAAGAAAAAGTTTCCCCAACGGGGTACTTTGCTTTAGCTGAAGACTTCGTTCTGAAACTCGAAAACAAAAATTTCAGGAGTCGGACGATCGGCACTTGCGAACTGCTTCTGCTTTGGGCACCGCACGGCAAGAAGGACTGATGCAACAGGGTTGGCTGCATGCTTTATACCCCTGACTACCTAACGTCATGGAAGATGAGACAGTAACCGACGCAGGACCCAAGACTTTGATAACCTGGCCGACTGAGGGCTAATGCAAACAGATAACTCAAATGTGATGACTGCAGCAGTGAAACACGAAGAACATCGGTATGAAATACCCTCTGGAAATAATACTTTGTACCCAGCTGTCTTTTGTTATATCTTGCCAGGCGTCTGGGTAAAATGATAAGCTACCCCCGGCTTCCTCCAGAGCAGGACAGTCGGGCCTCCTTTCAGGAGTGCTGACAGGGCTGACCAGAGAAGTGATCTCTATCGCCCTGGTGTTGCGGACCCCCTCTGCCGCGAGGGAAGCGTCTTCCATTACTACCCCCTCCTCTGCCCCTAGAGGGGGGTTCACCACATGTGTCCTGAAAGGCTCCTTGGGCTTTTCGGAACCACATCTTTCCTCCCCTTTGGCCTTTGGGGTAAGGCCAAGTAGGGGTGGAAAAATGGACTCCGATGGCAGACAAAGTCTTTCCCTCCTGTTCACACCTGGTCAAAGTTTCCTTCACTTTAGGCCCAAAGAGAGACTTGCCATCAATAGGGGTTCACGAATGATGACTCAAAGGGCTCCAAGAAGCAACACAAACGCATCCAGGAATGTGTTCTGAGAGCAATTCCTGTACCCACTGCTCTACTTGTCCCATCAGCTGCATATGATACGAGACGCGTGGATGAGTTCACAATGAAATTTAGGGTAGCAAGCTGGGCGGCAACTTTATCTGAAGCCCCTGCAGCTACAGTACCCTGAAGAGCATCTCCAAACTCCTTAAGATCATCTCTGCGCAACCTAGTGAAATGGGTCAAACAGTTCAGGGATCGCAGTGTGAAAGTCACTGAACTAAACATGCATTTCCAATATCTATCCATGATCCTGGACTCTCTGTTAGGAGGATGGATAGATGAGGAAGTCTCAGACATTTCCTTTTTGGTGGTCGCTGTCACCACCATGGCATCAACAGGGACTCCTTTGGACAAAAAGAATTTATCTATGGGAGCAGAAATAAACTTGTTAGGCCTCCGAGGGACAGGCCCCATGAACTCCGGTGACTCCCACTCCCTCCGAGAGACCAGCTGCATGAGCTCATCAAAGAACAGACACATCCAAGAGGTGGAAGGCTGAGACCCGAAAGCCTTCAGTAGAACTAACTCATCCTCAGTAGGGCTTTTGGACTGCCAATCACCCCTCTGCCTAAGGATCCTTGAGTATCTCCTCAATGGAGATATCCTCAGAGGGGGATCGTGGGGACCCTTCTAACTCATCCAAGTCAGTATCAGATGTCAAAGACTCCTGGGGGAGTCCAAGTGTCTCCTCTTGCACAATCTCTTCCAGGGGACCTCCTCCATGGGAGCCTCTGGGAAAGTCTCAGAAGAGCAGGGGGAACCCTGTGGGGCTACCCGAGGCTCAGGGTCTCTACGCCTAGCATAGATGATGGAAGCAGAATCGGACACAGGTGCTTTGGGGGAAGAGGAAGCCAGACCTGGTGTCGAGGATGTCTTTGGGGACAAGGCTCTCCTCATGGCTTCGAAGGCATCATGGCTCCAATAAGAAGGAGTCGACGGACCCGAAGAAACTGCCAGCCCCCTCCTGCACCGAGGCCATAGGCTCCGAGCCAGAGGTAGGAGCCGAGCTCATCCGAGCTGAAGCCCAGACAGGGAGAGTCGGCACCAACAAGTCGGTGCAACTATCCTCTCCGGACCCAACAGGAGAATGTCGGCTCCTAGAGTCCCCAGTTGGCGCAGAGGACATCAGAGTAGATGGAACTGAAGACACTGGAGCAGGTCTCTGCTCCAAAGGCTCCACGATCAACAGGTGGGCCCCCTCCAGCTCCGAAGGTCTGGTATGGCTCGGAGGAGTATGGCTGGGGTAGTGGTCTTCGGTTCTGATGCTAGAGTCGGAGCAGACAACAATTTAGCAAGGCCTGGTGTCCCCGTAAGAGCTTCTGCACCAATCGGTCCATATCAGACCTAGAGGAGTGCACCAACGGTGCTGACTTGAAGAACTGGAGATGCAGGTCTCTCCGATACCAGCTCCAAAGCTGTGGGCCGGCTCCAAAACTAAAAGACAGTCGGCTCTGAGATCTGTGGAGCTGATGTCCCAGGATCTTCCACTTTCTTAGACTTCTTAGACATTTTAGCTTCCTTGGAGTCCCCTGAAGATTTAGAGGACTTGGAGGACTTGCTGGCCTCATCTTGGTCACTCAATGTTTCCTGAAACAGATGCTTCAGCAAGCCTCTGTCAACTAACTTTCTTTTCCTCTCCGGTAGGACCCTAGAGGAAAAGGAGTGGCAAATACTGCAGGACTCCTGTAAATGTACAGCACCTACGCAATAGATGCACTGAACGTAGCCATCAGTTACAGACATCTTTTGCCCACAGTCTGGACATTTCTTAAACCCAGACTTTGGGTGCTTGTCCTTGTCCTCAGACATATCCCAAAAAACAAATGCCTTAGGCTTAACAAGCACACTTTAAACCTAGATAAAGACACTCAGATCAAAATTCACCTAGGCTCAAACACACCACACAAGCCTAGATAACAGCCAAATTTACAGTATTAAACACACAACAAACAATAGCCAAAAGAAAACGAGGCCAACACTAGCTACAGTATATATATAAGGCAGATAGTCAACTAGGCCAAAACACGAGGCCACTAAAACTATCTAAACTATGCTAAATAACACACTTGGGAAAAGGGGAGCTTGTAAGAAGAAACACAAAACTACTGCTAACTATACTATGGAACAATATAGAAAAGATTTTAAATAACTTGCGAAAAACATGCTTTTCAGATGAAAAAACTAGCTCGAGCAAAACTGGAACCTCTGATCCATGCAGCGGCAAACTAGAGCCGAGGTATTCCAACAGTGCATCATGGGATAAGGGGCTTGGTCTCGAACTACTGGTAAAGCTTGAGCTTTGCAAACGGCTGTATTGGAGCCGATGGATTGGCTCCAAACCCATCAGTAAAGAATAAATGGCGAGATTGAACAACTTCACATCATATGCTTCCCATAGCTGTCCATCGTACGAGATTCTTTATTTGGTGGATGGACAGATGAAGCCTCAGCTAGTTCTTTCTTGGTGGCCGCTGCCACCACCATATCATCTACTGGAACACCTTTAGTCAAGAATTGCTTGTCCTCAGGAGATGCAATAAATTCATTGGGCCTCCGTAGGACTGGTTCCACAGACTCTGGAGAGCCCCACGCCTTTCGACTAACTACCCCCCCTAGAGCTGGTCAAAAGGCGGGGACACCCAAGAGGTGGAGTGTCGAGAGCCGAATGCCTCCAGGTATACAGACTCATCTTCAAGAAGGGGAAAGAGTCTTCCAGTCACCTCTCTGTTTTAAGATCTCTAAGATGTCTGAAAAAGAGACATCCTCAGGAGGGTGACCGTGGGGACCCTTCTGAATCCTCTAAGTCTGTATCTGACGTGACTGACTCAAGGGAGTCTATGTGCTTCCTCTTACAGGTTCTCTTCCAAGGGACCTCCTCAGAGGGATGCTCTGGGACATATTGGAAGAGAGTGTTTCACCCACTGGGGCGTCCTAGGGCATAGGCTTCTCTACGCTTGGGCTGGAGTGATGGTGTAGAGGTTGACACTGGCCCTTTTGGGGGAAGAGTAGCTGGACCAAAGGGTGGAGCAGTCTCAGGGGACAGCACACTCCTCATCACCTCAAAGGCACCATGACTTGGGCCTGAGAGAGGCTCCGACTCCAAAAAAAATGGAACACTTGCCCCGTACCGAGGTTGATGGCTCTGAGGCCGATGTTGGGGCCAAACTGACCTGCACCAAAGCCCAGAGTGGAAGGCCCGGATCCGACAAAGGTCCGATCTGACACCCCCCCCCCCCGAATCGACAAGGGAGTCTCGGCCCCCAAATCCCACGATGGATGACATCATCGAAGAGATCGGAGCAGAAGTTGAACCTGAAACTCCAGGTATTGATTTTGGGTCCGAAGGTTCCACCACAATGACCTCCATGCACTCTGGCTCCAAGCTCAATTGAGCTGGAGGAAGAAGAAAAGGTAAATGAGCTACTGAAGTCGGCTCCATGGCCGTCTGGGCTAGGCTCATGAGAATTTTTGCAAGGGCCGGTGTACGAAGCAACCTTCTAACCACCCGCTCGACATCATCATCTGAGAGGCTCCTGTTCGACTTAGAGGAATATGTACAGGACTTGGGGCTATCTGCCACAGACTGCAGAAGAGGAGACTGAGGCACTGACCGAACTGGATCCAAGGAGGGTGACCGGCTCCCTCTTATGGCTCTGAGACCGTTCCGACACTCCATGTGGAACTAACGGAGAACCAGTCTTTCCGGAACAGATGGATTTCGGATCTGAAGGTATGGATTTCTCATGTTTCTTCAACGGCTCAGATGCTGGAGCCGAAGTTTTGGTTGATTTCTCGGGAGATTTAGAGGCCCTAGTCCCTTTAACTACCATTTCAAAAGGCCTTTTCAATAAGCCCCTATCAATTTGTTCCACCATTCTTGCAGGACCCTTGAACTAAATGCATGGCAAATGGAACAGGAATCCTGCAGGTGGACGGCACCCAAACAGTAGACACAGTGTACAGTTTTGTACCTACCATAAATGTAGATGTTCGAGTGTTCACCCTGCTGCAGTCATCACACTTGGGTTATCCTGTCGTCAGGCGGTCCCGCAGTTGGCCGGAATTCCAAAGTCTTGGTCCGGCGTCGGTTGCTGTCGCCTCATCCCTGATGTCAGTGCGCCAGGGGTATATATAATGCAACAGACGCCATTTTCTTCAGTTTTTCTTGCCCCAGATGTCAGGTGCCCCCAAAAAGGTGGTCAGAATTAGTACCAAATGGAGTGAACACTGCACAAACACAAAATCCCTTCAGCTATAAGCAAATACATCAGTAAGGTAAAGCAGAGATTTAGCCAGTAGATCAGAGGGGATAGAGGGCGGGTAACCTAGACTGCAGCAGGTTGAACACTCGAACATCTACATTTATGGTAGGTACAAAACTGTACTATGTTCATCGTGTTACCCTGCTGCAGTCATCACACTTGGGTTGAATCCAAAAGCTAAGGTAGGGGGGTAGTATCATAGAGGGTTAGTGGAGGCAATAAGGCCCTGCAGAACTGCAGTGGCAAAGCCTGCCCTGGACTTAGAGTAAAGAGGTAAGTGATAGTGTTTGGTAAAGGTGTGTACTGAACTCCAAGATGCAGCTTCTAAAATTTCCTTGGTTGGAACCCCCCTGAGAAAGGCTGTAGAGGTAGCTGTTGTCCTGGTAGAGTGGGATCTAATGGTAGCAGGAACTGGTTTCCCATGATGGGTATAGCAGAAACGTATGCAGTGACCTATCCATTTAGAAATGGTTTGCTTAGATACAGCCTTCCCTTGAGAAGCTATAGCATAGGATACAAAGAGCTGGTCAGTTTTTCTGAAAGCCTTAGTTTTGTCCAAGTAGTAAGGAAGCTGCCTGTGAATGTCCAAGGAATGCAGGAGTCTCTCACCTTTGTTCTGTGGATTGGGGAAGAAGGTGGGTAAGTGGATGGTTTTGATTTAAAGCTACACTGGAAACCACCTTAGGCATAAAGGAAGGATTAGTTCGTAGAGAAACTCTGTCTTGATGAAAAATGAGGAAAGGTTCCACTGCCATTAGTGCCTGTAGTTCTGTGACTCTCCTAGCTGAAGTTATTTCTAGGAGCAGGGGAGTCTTCCATGATAGAAACTGAAGATCTGCAGAGAAAGCTGGTTCAAAGGGGGGTAGCGTTAGTTTTTCCAGAACAAAGTTGAGGTCCCATGTTGGTGTAGGAGCTCTCCTGGGTGGTCTAATGTTTTTTGCCCCTCTGAGGAACTGCCTTAGAAGAGGATGTGAAAATAAAGGTGGATCTGTGTCATAGTGAGCTGAAATAGCTGAAGCATGGATTTTAACTGAGGAAAAGGAAAGTCCTTTGTGCAACATCTCAGCTAAATACTGTAGAATGTGAGGCATGTGAGGCTGAATTGTGTCTTGGCCTTTAGCTTGGTTCCAGGCAGAAAACCTTTTCCATTTGTCCGAATAAGCCTTCCTGGTGCTTGGCCTCCTGGCTTCCAGAATAACATCCAGAACTGCTTGTGAAAGAGGAGCTGGTTGGATGTTTAGTTGATTTGCCATGCAGCCAGATTTAAAGTCTTGAGCTGGCCGTGAAGAATCTGTTTGTTTTGTTGTGTGAGCAAATGGGGCATTTGAGGCAATATCCAAGGTGGGCTGTGAGCCATATTTTTCAATAGCTGGTACCAGTGCTGGCGTGGCCAGTCTGGGGCTATGAGAATCAGTCATGGTCTCTCCCTTTTGACCTTCAAAAGAACCTTTGTGAGGAGAGGTAATGGAGGGAAGGCATATGCAGTCAGGTTTTTCCAACTGAAAGAGAGAGCGTCCACTTTCCAAGCTTGATGGTGAAATGTCCTTGTACAAAATTTTGTCAGTTGGTAGTTTTGAGGACTGGCAAACAGGTCTATGTTTGGAAAGCCCCATTTTTGAGTTATCATTGCAAATATTTGTGGATCTAATTTCCACTCGTGGGGATCTTTGATGCTTCTGCTGAGGTAGTCTGCCAATGTGTTCTTCTGTCCTGGCCGGAATTGAGCTTGTGACTGGACTTGGTAGGCCAGAGCTGTGTTCCATAAGATCATTGCTTGCCTGCATAGAAGGTAGGAATGTGTACCCCCTTGTTTATGTACCACATTACTGTGGTGTTGTCCATCTTTATTGCAAGTTGTCCTGGATGTAATAGATCCTTGAAGGCTGTCAAGAGCTTTCTGTACAGCTAGCATCTCTTTTTGATTTATGTGCAGATTTTTTTGATCTGCAGTCCATAGGCCTTGAATGCATTGTCCTGCCATGTGCGCCCCCCAGGCGTAGTCTGAAGCATCTGTTGTGATACTTTGCCTGGCTGGAGGCAAGGTGAAAGGCTGACCCTTGTTGAGGTGACATGCCTGTGACCACCACAGAAATTCCTGTTGTAGGCAGGTAATGAGAGATCATTGTGTCCAAGCTGTGGCTGTGTTGAGACCATACGCTTTTTAGGTACCACTGTAATTTCCTCATATGCAGCTTTGCAAATGGTATTAGTATGCAAGATGCCATGAAGCCCAAAGCCTGCAGAATTTTTCTTACAGTTAACTGGGTCTTTGTTGCCCTTGTCTTGAAGTATTGAGTCAGTTGTAGTTGCTTGTCTGGCGTAAGATAAGCCTTCTGGGCCATTGTATTCAAGCTGGCACCCAGGAATGTCATTTTTTGTGAGGGTTCTAGTTTTGACTTCTTTTCGTTTACTGTGTACCCCAGACAGTTTAGTAGATACTTTACAAAGGCCAGATGATGTAAGAGAATGTCTTTGTTTTCTGCTTGGATGAGGCAGTCGTCCAGGTATGGATATATTTGAATTCCTCTTTGTCTGCAGTATGCAATTACTGGTGCCAGGCATTTTGTGAAAACTCTGGGCGCAGTAGATAAGCCAAAGGGCAGTGCAGAGAATTGGTAATGGGTTGAACCTGCAATGAAACGGAGGTATCTTCTGCAACTTTGTCTGATAGGGACATGCAGGTATGCCTCCTTGAGGTCCAACGTTACTAGCCATGCTTCCTTGCCCAACATGGGAAGTAGCTGCTGTAGTGTTAGCATCTTGAATTTGGGTACTTGTAAGTGTTTAGAATTGAAAGGTCCAGAATTGGTCTCCAAGCATTGTCCTTTCTGGGCACTAAAAAGAGTCTTGAGTAAAATCCTTGGCCTTGCTCTCGAGTAGGTACCAGTTGAATGGCTCTCATGTCCATGAGAGCTGTAATTTGCTTTTGTGCCGCTGCCCATTGATTTTGTGGCAGGTTTGGCATTCCTCTTTTCATTGGCAAGGTGTGAAAGTGGAATCTGTATCCCCGTAAAATTATGTCTAGGATCCATTTGTCCTTTGTGACAATGTGCCAGTTGTCTGCAAAAAGTGCGAGTTTTCCCCCCAAGGGGGCTGCCAAGAGAGTATTGCTTGGCCAGATGAGGTGCAAGTCATTGAGTTTGCCTTCTGGTGGATTGAGACCTGTCTTCTCCTCCCTTCTGTGTTGTAGTGCCCCATTGGTGAGGTTTATACTGGGCTTGTGATTGTCCTCTGCCCCTTGGGCGCCTGTATTTACCCCTCTGCGGTCTGTCAGTGGCTGGAAAGGACCAATTTTTTGTTGGCCAGTTTCTGCTGAAGCAAGGGGGTTGTACCTGCAGGAAATCTTTGATTGTCTGCATAGATTTTGCCTTATCTTCCATTTTCTTTAAAACTTCTTCTGCTTTAACTCCAAAAAGAACACCCTGCTGTAAGGGAGCATCTAGTAGTTTTGCTTTAACATGATCAGGCAGAGTTTGTTTCTTTAACCAAGCATGCCTACGAATAACAGACCCAGTGACAGCTGCTCTGCAGGAGGCCTCCAAAGAATCAAACCCACATTGTAAGGTATGTTTGCCCACCTGCTCAGTGGCGTACAACAGATCATGTACTTCTTTCAATTCAGATTGTTGGGGGAGGGAGGTTATTCTTTACTTTAACTGAGAGATTTGAAATTGCTGATACTTAAGCATATGAAATTGACAATTCAGTGCCCTCATAGCTAGTGTGGCTGAGGTGTAAACCTTTTTCCCCCACCTGTCTAGAGCTCTGGAATCCCTCTCAGAAGGAACTGGGTTTTTAGCCATAGAAGCCTTTGCCCTCTTGGGACCCTGGGAGATAATCTCTGGGTCAGCTACTGGGCTTTTGTAAAGAAATTTGTGTGAATCAGGCACTGTGTAGTATCTGTCAGGCTTAGCCAGAGCAGGAGGTAGAGAGTCTAGGTTGAAACTGGATTCTAAATAGACATCATCCACAATGTTCAAAACTGGTGGGATGGCAAGGGGTCTGTGTTGGGGGAGTAAAAGAAACTCTCTGAGCCTTTTCTTTGAATCAGAGTAGTCCTGACCTTCCCAGTGAAAATGTTCCCTCATAGTGTGTAAAGTTTCCCCAAAGGAGTAGTCTTCAGGAGGAGAAGCTGAGGGAATAGAGTCCTCAGCATCAGGATCTTCATAAGGAAAGAAGGAATAGTCTTGGTCCTCAGAGGAGTCTGAAGAAATGGACATTTGGTTCAGAGGAAGCAGAATCTTCCTCTTGTCTAGGCCTTTTGTCAGGAGGGGGCTGTGAACCCCTGATTAAAGAAATCAAATCTTCAGCCATTTTGAGCATCTGTTTCTTAGGCATAGGGCCTTGAACAGGAGACTGAAGTGCAGTCCTTTAAGATTTAGGAGGAGTCTTCGACTTAGAAAATGTTTTAATGGTGAGAGTCGTCGGTCTGAAAACGCCTTCAGAAACCGATGGCATTTGTGCAGCACCGTCTTTAGAAGTAAAGTCGTCGGAAGGGCCTGAAGTAAAAGGCTGCGTCGGCCTGGTACAATCCGTCAAAATTTCCATAGCGGTCTCGGGTTCCAGAACTGCGGTAGTCAGGGGCTGTGTCGGAGCCTCACTGAGAACCGGAGACCAGATCAGCCGAGGCCTCGGAATCTGGCTTAGGCCTGGGCTGTCTGCCCTTATCCCTGCACGCCGGTAGTCGGTTGCTCCGACGGCATGGTGTAGTTAAATTTTCTACCAAAAAAGTGTCGTGCGAAATCAAATCGTCTTTTAATAGTACGCTTATTAAACCTAGCACAAAACCGACAAGAAGTGATGTCGTGGTCTGGGCCTAGGCAAGGTATGCAATAAGAATGAAAATCCTTATGAGGTATTTGCTTCCCACAAGAAATACAATTGTTAACTTTTTCTGACATTGGTCTGAGGCAAGAAAAGTTTCCCCAACGGGGTACTTAGCTTTATAGAAGACTTCGGTCTGAAATTCGAATTCGAAAATCTCAGAAGTCGGCCGACCGGCACTTGCGAACTGCTCCTGCTTCGGGCACCGCGCGGCAAGAAAGACTAAAGAAAATGGCGTCAGTTGCATTATATATACCCCTGGCGCACAGACGTCAGGGATGAGGTGACAGCAACTGACGCCAGACCAAGACTGCGGGACCGCCTGACGACAGGATAACCCAAGTGTGATGACTGCAGCAGGGTAACATGATGAACATCTGGTGTGTCCATCTGTGAGGGACATTTCCTGAGTGCAAGAATCGCACTTTTTAAAACTCGATTGTTTTTCCTCCTTAGACATGTCCAATACAATCAAAGCCAATAACTATGTTACACAAGCCAGTAATGACTACCCAAAAAAGGAAAAGAAGAACAGCTATACCAGGGCACACAATTTTTTTTTTTTTTTTTTTTTAAGGAAAAATAAAAGAGGGTTAGAGGAGAGTCTCTAACAAACAGCGTATTCCTCTAACCAGTGGAGATGGCTCTAAGTTACATGGTGAGACCTATAGAAAAAAAGGGAAAAAGGGAAAGCCCTCTAACTAAAAAGGGCTATAGAAGAGAAAGGGGAATCCTCTAACTTAAACGGATTAAAAAAATAGAGGACAGAAGGCCTAAGAAATACGATTGTTCACACAGACTCAGCAAACAATCACAACTAAACTAAGAAAGACAAGACTAAATTAATTGAATAATCCTATTCTATCAAAAACCATCAAAAAACTATCCAAGCTAGTAAGTTATGAAGAAAAAAATTCACTTAGCCTGAGCCAGCAAAAAAACAATCCTGAAGCTGAAAGCAGAAAACGAGATCTGGTGAATAGTCGCTAGGCATCCTGGGATAGGATGTAGCCTCGAGCCAGTGAAAGCTCTCAAGCTGTAGTATGCTGCCAAGTCAGGACACAGGATCTGTTCCGGACAAAGATTTCAAGAATGAAGGCGAGACAGGACAACATAACATCTACTGTTATGGAACTTAGGAGAATTTTGTGACAATAAGCTTTCAGCAGTGATTATATATAGGTGGGGATAGGACTGGAACCCAATTTTTCAACACTGGGGATGATTCAGGTGAACCTAGAAGGGAGCAAAAGAATGTAGATTTCTGCAGTAATACATGAGAATACTTAGTATGGAAGATGCAAATTCAGCAGAAGTAGCTCAGATACAACTTGCATCTTATTCCCCAAGGTACAAGAACTGGGCTAAACTGAAGAGAAAGTATGCTTTACAGGAGTATGTGTACTTAACTGAAAACTTTGAGACCATGCATAAATAAAAAATATGTAAAGGTGCAGGGTAATGATGAGACACTGGTCCTTTCATAGAGGGGAATTTAAAGAGTGGGTAGTGGAAATGATTCAGGTTTTATAAGGGAATACAGAAATTACTTCAAAAGAGATAGCGCCTAATTGGGACAAAATGAAAATGGACGTTTAAAATCTTGGCAGAAATAAGACAGAAAGAGATAGAAAGAACAGCAATTATTCAGAGGAATTAATGTATGTTAAAGTATCACAGAAGAAGTAGAGTCTTACACAGAATAAGAGGAGGAGAAATACAGGGAAGAGAAATATAATACAAGAGGGTAGATTTCTAAAGTAGTACATGAGAATACAAGTTGAACATTTGAATAATATGTACGAGTACAGAAAGGTTGCAGTCCAGCAATTATTATTATTTTTTTTTAACAACAACTCTACAGCACACAAACTTGGGCAGAAAAAGTAGAAAAGCTTCTGGCCAAACTTGGGAAGCCTACAGGAATAAAACAATAAGATATCATAACGCAGTATTAGACATTTAGGAAATTTTACAGAAAACTGATAAAGCAGATGAATAGGGAAACCAAGAAAAGGTATAAATGGAAATGTTACAGAAGACTTAATTATGCCAAGATTGGAGGATGATGGAGCTCAACAACAAGAGGAAGAAATGAGATGAAAGAATGCAACCCCGACTCTTTGTAAAATAATCATCCTCTTTTTTTCACTCCTGGCTACACGTAATTCACTAGTACTCTAAAAAAGTTATCAACAGGGAAATATTTAGGAACAGATATTACTGCTATACAAGTTTAGAATTTAGGAGGTAAGAAAGTGATAAAAATCTGGAAGGTTTGGTTTAACATTTTAAAAGGAGTTTCAGTATCCTGGATGAAAGCTGTGGTGGACATAGTACCCCAATATTGTACAGACCCTTTCAGATTCAGCTTCATATAGTGCCATTTCAATTTTAAACTACAATTGTTTATGTGCAGAATAGTTTAGAAAATGGCAAAGGTGTAGTCAAAACTGACAGAAATGGATTAATGTTGTGTTGTACAGAGAAAATAAAAATTTAACATTAACAGAACAATGATGATCTAGAAGTTAGCAGACAGTAAAACACACACCTAATGTTGGCGGGTCTTGAGGTACAGAAAGCATAGGACACAGTAAGCTGGGTTTTACCATTTGTAGTCCCATAATAAATAATTAGGGTTAATAAGGATGATGCAAGAAGGACTGGAGACAACAATTAAAGTGGTGGAGTCCTCTCTAACAAACTGTGTGAACAGAGGAAGCAGACATGCTTGTCATCTTTTCTCTTTCTTACTTGCTTTATATTTAGAAGCATTAGCAAAGAAAATAAGGGACTCGTAAATTCAAGGCAACAGCTAGTATGGTAATCAGGAAAATTTAGCTTTATTTGCAGATATTTTGTACATTAATTGATTTAGCAATATACATACTTATGAGACACAATAAGATGAAGTATTTAGATGTATGAATTAAAAAGGATTCTGTTACTGCAGCCAAGAATATGTGAGAAGTGAACTAACAAAAGATGCAATGAAAATTGTGAAACTGGAAGGTCTTAATTATGGATATAAATAGCAAGACACAAATGAAATGCATTAAAAAGGACTATTACTGCAGCCAAGGGACATGGGAGAAGAGAATGAACAAAAGGTGCAAAGAAAATTGTGAAGCTGGAAGCTCTTGATTATGGGTATAAATAGCAAAGACACAAATACTGAAAATGCTTGTAGTCCCCTTAAATGTATAACAAAAGGTCATTGGTATTTTTGTCAACCAGAAAAGAAGCTGCTTTTGACAACAGAATTGAAAGAATGTACTTGGGAGAGGAAAAGGAAAAGGACAAGAGTAAGTGGGATAAACTGATTTTCCCCACAGAACAAAGTGGTTTAGGGTTACCCAATTTCAAAGGATACTTTAGGGCGGGTAACAACAATCAAACAGCTATTTATAAAGTAATCGGAGAATAAAGCCAGCATGAAAATGGAGAAAGGATAAATATTTGCATTATTGTGAATCTTTTTGGAAGTTTGTGTTACTATACAGCTATTTTTCCTGGGTCCCCCACTGAAAATGAGCTTTTTCATTTTCAACAGTCAGATTTTCCTGGTAAACAAATGTCAGTAAGTATATACATTTTACCAATAGAGATTACTGTACGTTAGGGTATAGAAAATGGGCAAAGTGGCTGGAATTTGCTAGAGGAAATTGGCAAAGGAGTCAAGGTATTGGAACAGAATAATTCACAAGGCAAAGGTAGTGCACAGGGATGAGACTAAACAAAAGTTTTGACTGTAGGTTAGAGATCGCCTTCATATCAGGATTGATAACAGTATAGGCAAAGAGAAAGGGACACAAAGTACGTACTAACTAAGACTATTTCTGGTAGAGTTTAGTTGACTCTAGATCAAAAGCTGCTGTTAAAGGAGCGATTATAGTAGGGCATACGAAACACTGTATTGCAACCATAAGAAGCAATCAAGAAGAGGTTAGAAAAGATTGGGAAAAGAAAATGAAAGAAAGGGTAATTGAAAAGGGAACTCTTACTGTTCACTAATGAATGTGTTTATCCATATAACTGCAGACAATTTTAAAGACAGTTTGACAATAAAATAGAAAATGCCAGCTTTACCACTGTTTGAAGTAACCATTCTCAGCTATAAATGAATGAGTAGAGCTCTTACACTGAAATGACAACCTGACACCAAAGGAAAAGTAGTGGGAAAAATCAGGCATTTAATGCACACATGGCTGATTAACAAAGCCTCAGTATTTATGCCAATTAAATTTATAGAGGTTTTAATGTACCATTAAAAAAAGAAAACCTTTTAGCAGGCTTTATCACAAAGCAGGATCGTTGATTAAAAAATGAAATACAATGGCTTGGCTTCTAGAGGCTAAGAAGCCTCTGACTCATGGAAGCATCACCTTCACTATTCCAAATGAAGGAGAAAAGCTCCTTTATTGCGTCTATCATGAGACACCTAAAGGGGGACAAAATACAGTTGTGTACACTTACCATAAATGTAGATGTTAGAGTGTATTCACTGTTACAGTCATTACATCTGGGTAATCCTGCTGGCAGGTTGCCCTCAGTCGGCCTGAAATCCAAAGTCTTGGGTCCTGCGTCGGTTGCTGTCACCTCTTCCCTGACGTCAGGTCATCAGGGGTATAAAAGATGCAGCAGACGCCATTTTCTTCAGTTTTTCTTGCCCCAGATGTCAGGTGTATATATATATATATATATATATATATATATATATATATATATATATATATATATATATATATATGTGTGTGTGTGTGTGTGTGTGTGTGTGTAAATATAACACATACATGCACCAATATAAACTTTACCTTCATCTACAAGCAAATACACCACACAGGTTGTATAGATCAGAGAAGGAAAGATAAGTTCCAGCAGAAATAAGGGGAGTGGTGGGTGGGTAACCTGGACTGCAACAGTGAATACACTCTAACATCTACATTTATGGTAAGTGTACACAACTGTACTATGTTCTTCTTGTTTCACTGTTGCAGTCATTACATCTGGGTAGAGTCCCAAAGCTATGGTTGGGAGGCTGGAGCTAAACAGCATTAGGAGCAGCTATGAGGCCCTGCAGAACTGCAGTGGCAAAGCCTGCCCTGGATTTAGAGTAAAGTGGCAGATGATAATACTTTGTAAAGGTGTGCACTGAACTCCAAGTAGCAGCCTCTAAAATGTCTTTAGTTGGTACTCCCGTGAGAAAGGATGCTGAAGTGGCTGCAGCTCTGGTTGAATGTGGCCTAATGCCCGTAGGCACTGGCTTGCCATGTTGTGAATAGCAGAAACGAATGCAGTGGCCTATCCACTTTGAAATAGTCTGCTTGGAGATAGCCTTTCCTTGTGATCTTGCAGCATATGCCACTAGTAATTGCTCTGTTTTCCTGAAAACCTTAGTTTTGTCCAAATAGAATCTAAGTAGTCTGTGTACGTCCAAAGAATGCAGAATTCTCTCCCCCTTGTTCTGTGGATTTGGATAAAAAGTTGGCAAATGAATAGTTTGGTTAAGGGCCACACTGGACACCACCTTAGGCATAAATGTTGGGTTTGTCCTCAGAGACCCTGTCTGGATAAAAAATGATAAAAGGTTCCACAGCCATGAGTGCCTGTAGCTCTGACACTCGTCTTGCCGAAGTTATTGGTAGGAGCAGAGCTGTTTTCCAAGATAAAAATTTTATATCAGCAGTAGCAGCTGGCTCAAATGCAGGTAGGGTGAGTTTTTCCAAGACAAAACTGAGGTCCCATGCAGGTACTGGCGATCTCCTTGGAGGCCTTACATTTTTGGCTCCTCTGAGGTACTGCCTTAATAAAGGATGAGAAAAGATTGGTGGCTCTGTATTGTAATGCGCCGAAATGGCAGAGGCATGAATTTTAATTGATGAAAAAGATAGGCCTTTGTCCAGCATCTCAAAATCTGAGGAATATTTGGTACAGCTTTATCAGTTCCTTGTGCCTGGTTCCAAGTACAAAATCTCTTCCATTTTCCAGCATAAGATTTCCTAGTACTAGGCCTTCTGGCTTCCAAGATGACAGCCATCACAGCTTTACTGAGAGGTGTGCTTTGTATGGCTACATTATCCGCCATGCTGCCAGGTTTAGAGTCCTGAGTTGGCTGTGCAGGAACCGTTTGTTTTGTTGGGACAGTAGATGTGGCATTTGAAGTAAGGTCAAGGCTGGGCATTGAGACAAGTTCCTTAAGATCAGATAACAGTACTGGTGGGGCCAGCCTGGGGCAATCAGTATCATTTTTGATTTCTCCTGTCTGACCTTTAGGAGTACCTCTGGGAGGAGAGGCAGTGGAGGAAAGGCATACACTGATAGGTTTTTCCAGTTGAAAGATAGGCACCCACTTTCCATGCTTGCCTGTGATAAGTCTTTGTGCAGAATCTTTGTAGTTGGTTGTTGTAAGGGGAGGCAAATAGATCTATGACCGGGTGTCCCCATTTCCTTGTTATCATGCTGAAGACTTGAGGATCCAGCTACCACTCGTGGGGATCCATGAGGTTTCTGCTTAGTTCGTCTGCCAGAATATTTTCCTTTCCTGGCAGGAATTGTCCCTGCAGGTGAATTTGGTAAGTCAATGCTGTGTCCCACAAAGCCATGTGCCCCCCTGCTTGTTTATATACCACATGACCGTGGTGTTGTCTATCTTTATGAGTAGTTGTCCCGGATGAAGTAGGTCCTTGAAGGCTGTCAGGGCATTCTGAACAGCTAGCATCTTTTTTTCATTGATATGTAGATGCATTTGGTTTGTGGACCAGGTGCCCTGAATGCATTTTCCTGCCATGTGGGCCCCCCAGGCATAATCTGATGTATCTGTTAGGTGCTGCCTGGCTGGGGGTAATGTGAATGGCTGTCCCTTGTTTTGGTGACAAGCCTTCACCCACCATCGAAACTCCTGTTGCAGGCAGGGAATGAGGGTAATCATTGTTTCCAGGCTGTGGCAATGTTGTGTCCAGACACTTTTTAGGTACCACTGAAGTTTCCTCATATGCAGTCTTGCATAGTGAATTAGAAGGATGCAGGATGCCATGAAGCCCAAAGCCTGCAGAATTTTGCTTGCAGATAATTAGGCCTTTGTTGCCAATTTGAAATAAGTAGTCAGGTGCCTTTGCTTGTCTGGCATGAGATAAGCCATCTGGGCAGTTGTATTTAAGCTTGCACCCAGGAATATTATCTCTTGAGAGGGTACTAGTTTTTATTTCTTTTTGTTGACTTGTGTACTCCAGGCATGTTAAAAGTCTTTTCTCAAACGCCAGATGCTGCAGTAGAATGTCCTTGTTCTCTGCTTGAATTAGGCAGTCGTTCAAGTAAGGATATATTTGTATTCCTCTTTGTCTGCAAAAAGCAATTACTGGTGCCAAGCACTTTGTTAAGACCCTGGGTGCAGTAGATAAGCCAAAGGGCAGTGCAGAGAATTGGTAATGCATTCCCAGCCTTGAATCTGCGGTAGCTTCTGCATGATTGCCTGATTAAGACATGCAGGTATGCCTCTTTTAGGTCTAAAGTCACGAGCCAAGCCTTTTTGCCCAGCATGGGCAGAAGCTGCTGCAAGGTCAACATTTTGAATTTTGGTATATCCAGGAATGTGTTTAGAATAGATAGGTCCAGTATTGGTCTCCAGGCTTTGTCCTTTCTGGGTACCAAGAACAGTCTTGAGTAAAATCTTTGTCCCTGCTCTTGCTGTGGTACTTGTTGAATAGCCCCCATGTCCATGAGAGATGAGACTTGTTTTTGTGCCTCTGCCCATTGATTTTTTGGCAGATCTGGCCAACCATTTGCATTTGGCAGAGTATGGAAGTGAAACTTGTAGCCTTGTGACACTATGTTTAGAACCCATTTGTCCTGTGTAAAAATGTGCTATTTTTCCCCCTAAGGGTGCTGCCAAGAGATAAGTGCTTGGTGCAGGCAGGGGGAAGTCATTGGGACTGTTTCCTGTAAGGTTTTGATTTGTCTTCTCCACTTCTGGAGGTAGAAGCGCCCCTTTGCTTTGACCTGTATGAACCTTGCGCCTGGGATCTGCCTCTAGGACGTCTGGATCTGCCCCTTTGAGGTCTGTCTGACACTGGAAAGGAACAATTCTTTGTAGGCCAGTGTCTACTAAATCTAGATGGCTGTACTTGTAAGAAATCTTTGACAGTTTGCATAGATTTAGCTTTGTCTTACATTTTATTTAACACCTCTTCTGCCTTAACACCAAATAAATTATCATGCTGTAAAGGTGCAACTAATAATTTCACTTTGACATGATCAGGCAGACTTTGTTCCTTTAACCAAGCATGCCTCCTAATTACAGAACCCGTAACTGCGGCCCTGCAGGAGGCCTCCAGACAATCAAAACCACATTGCAAAGTATGCTTTCCAATTTGCTCAGCTGCATGCAATAAATCCTGCATTTCCTTGTTTTCTGCACATTCAGAATTTAACAGCATTTTTTGTTTAAGCAATGTCATGACATGTTGCTGATATTTGAGCATACGAAACGGACAGTTTAAGGCCCTTATAGCCAAGGTAGCAGATGTGTAAACATTTTTTCCCCATCTATACAGTGCCCTAGAATCTCTGTCAGAGGGGGTAGGGTTTTTTGCAGCAGAAGCCTTAACCCCTTTGGGACCCTATGAAATAGTCTCGGGGTCTGCAGTAGGGTTTTTGAAAAGGAATTTGTGAGAGTCAGGAACCCTGTAATATCTGTCAGGCTTAGCAGGAGTTGGAGGTAAGGAGTTAGCGGTCAGGCTAGACTCTGAAAATACATCTACAATGTCTAACACAGGTGGAATGGCTAGAAGCCTGTGTTGAGGTAGTAAAAGGAAGTCCCTGAGCTTCTTTTTAGATTCAGAAAAATATTGGCTCTCCCAGTGGAAATGCTCCCTCATGGTGTGCAAGGTTTCCCCAAAAGAATAGTCCTCAGGAGGAGAAGCTGAAGGAATGGATTCTTCAGCATCAGAATCCTAATAGGGGGGAAGTGAATATTCCTGATCAGAAGAGGAATCAGAAGAAATAGAAACCTGATCTGAAGATTCATAGTCTGTCTCTTGCCTAGGCCTCTTATCAGGAGGGGGATGGGAACCCCTGATCAAGGTAATCAAGTCTTCAGCCATTTTGAGCATCTGTTTTTGGGCATGGAGGCCTGTCCATGTCTCTCTTGAGTTTGTTTCTTTGTCTTTAAAGGTGCTTTAGTCTTTGCCTTTGAAGCTGAAGTCGGTTTAATGTATAGTTGTTTAGGTCTGAAGACACCCTCAGAAGCCGGTGCCTGCTCAGCGGCTCTGGACCCATCTGAGGGAATAGTGACAGAGGCTCCAATACCTTGCGTTTCCAGTGGCATAGCTGACTCCATGTGGGAATCAGTAGTGGCCTGCGACTCTAAAGTAGCGGGTGTCAGGGGCTGCGAAAACTTCTCACTGAGAACCAGCGAATCAGTGACTGGCTTAGGAGAAGCTTCGTCGGTTTTGGGCCTCGGCAGTCTATCCTTTTCTTTTTCTTTGCGTTTTTTGTGAACTCCGGTAGTCAGATGGCTATCCGACGACATTTTATAATTAAATCTGTGCCCAAAATAGTTTAATGCAAAGTCATACCAACACTTAATAGTACGTTAGTAAAATCTAGCACAAAACCGACAACCTGAAACGTTGTGGTCAGGGCCTAGGCAAGGAAAACAGTAAGAGTGAAAGTCCTTATGAGGTATTTGCTTTCCACAAGAAATACAATTATTAACTTTTTCTGACATCAGTCTGGAGCAAGAAAAAAAGTTTCCCCAACGGGGTACTTAGCTTTAAAGAAGACTTCGGATCTGAAACTCGAACACGAAAATCTCAGTAGTCGGCCGACCCACACTTGCGAACTGCTTCTGCTTCGGGCAAGAAAGACTGAAGAAAATGGCATCGGCTGCATCTTTTATACCCCTGACTACCTGACATCAGGGAAGAGGCGACAGCAACCGACGCAGGACCCAAGACTTTGGAATTCAGGCCGACTGAGGGAAACCTGCCAGCAGGCTTACCCAAATGTAATGACTGCAACACAGTGAAACACGAAGAACATCTGCCTTGTGGGCAGAAAACAACAAACATGAAAAAGCAAAATCATGTCAATATAGCAGGCCAAATGACTGCCATTCGTGAAGTACAAAAATTAATATATAATATGAAACAGAATGATTTGGATGCTTTCATGCAGCACAAAATAACACAATGTAACAAAAAAGATTATTTTTGAGCTTCAAGGCACAGTTTTTTTTGTGTGTTGTTTATTGTATTGTGTATATATATTATAACTGATCACATAATCCATACTATACTTTAAAGTTACTTTTAAACAACCACAACCATGATGCAGTCTTTTCATTTTTTTTTTTTTCCTTGTTTGCCCTGCCTCTCTGTCATCAAATAAATCAGCTAGTCATGGATACAAGATGAGATTTATTTTCATGCTGATATTGCCTATACAAATGGTCAATATTAAAAAGGCCATTAGTTATCCAGCACATCCAGTGGTAATTTCGTTATGTACTAGTTGGAGGTCACTGAGGAAATGAATTGCATGGCTGTCATCAATACCTCATTGTATAACAGAACTATTCTAAGTAGTCTCCCTAAAATGTGGCCTCACACAAGTTTCAGACAAAAAGAATAAAAAAAAAAAAAAAAAAAATAACAAAGTCCCTCTTTTTCTTAATTTGTGTTTTTAAATTTTTTTTTCTTCTTCCAATATTTCATATAATCTAGTCTTCTAACCTTGAGGGAAGACATAACCAGGCTTTGCTCTCATCTCTCTCTCTCTGTGCATAACTTGTAATGATGATAATCAACTCATCCACCTTCCAAAAGTCCACAGTACAATGCACAAACATTAACACCATTTACCAGTTTTCCCTGTTCCTGTATAACTGTCAGAATACTGAAACAACATCCAACAATTATTCAAAACTTCAACAGCTGATTATTTTTTTTCTTTATAGCATCTGTGCCAATGTTTTATCCACCTAGCTTTCCAAAAATTTACAGTTACTTCTGCATTTATTTTAAATTTCTCATTTTAGTAAATGGTTCTTTTATTTCATTTATACCATCTCTGTCTGCATTTCATCCACTGAGACTAAAACTTTTGCAAAGTTTAGTCAAGCTCACCATCAAAAACACACAAATTCACTCACACCACAGAAAAGAAAGAATGAATTCTTACCTTTGTAATGGAAAAATCCAGCCTCACGTACAGAATGACTGTGAAAAACAGAATATAGAATGCACCAACGACCAATAGAGGCTCCTGAAGCATCAGAATCTTATTAAATGTGTAATGCAGCTTTAAAAACAAAGAAACAGAGCAAAACATCAGTCTGTTTAATGAAATAAAAAGTGGCAAGTTTAGCTTCTTTGCTCCAAATACATACCTAGGAATCAAGGGGACAATTCTCAAGAAAGCACACTTTAGAGACCAACTACTGCTGCATGTGCTACTTAGAAGCTTTCTTTGCTGGGATCACCATTACATCAACTGACTTTTAAGGAGCTTATCCCTGTGTACGAGCGCTCATGTAATCTAATATCATGCTCTGTGCGTGCACGGACACACACACACACACACACACACACACACTCACACACGCGCACACACACGCGCACGCACGCGCACACACGCACGCGCACAAGCACACCAGTATACAATGCACTTATTGATTTTCTGGCAGGTGAGTAGACAATCAGCACATAACATGAATATCTTATTTAACATTATAAAAAGTAAAAAAAAAGACATATAAAATCTAGTGTGCAAGGAGGCTAAACCATAAACAACAGAATGTGGGAACATGGGCAAATGGAAGTATGTGCTAGAAAAGTTTATCTCTGTCTCACTGTTAAAGTGATCATCTCCAACATCCACATCATCTATCGTAATTCTACGTTTAGCAGATAGGTGGACCACTCACAATATTCCTTTCTTAACCACAGACTTGCCACAAGCAATGTAAAAGTTATCATACTCAGACCAGACCAAACACCACCATAAATTCTGAGAAAATTTTTTTTCTTACAAATATAACATGGCTTTTGACCAAGCAATGGGTAACACAGACTACTACTTGTAAACAAATAAGGTGTCAAGCATCTCCTAGTTATTCACTCTACAGGGACTCAAGAATACTGGCTGTTAACTTCATCCATATGGGCAGTGGTGCATCTTGAGCGGTTTATCAGAAAAATCCTTTTTCTAAAAACCCCTGAAATAAATGTTCACATGCAGCACTGTAACATGCATACAATAACTGTAATCGTAAAATTCAGCATGCACACTAATTCTCAATGTACTAGGGCTGATATCCCAAAAAAATTCTGATTTATAACTAACAAGACCAGCAAATATTGTGCATTTTCTCTGTAGCTCTGGAAAGTGACACTCAGGAACCACACAAGTCAGACATTTACTACTAGTGGTAAAGCTGTCCATCTACATGCTAGCTTTAAAATGATACCTCAGCCAGCTTTACTCCATGCCTGAGTACGCAGATATTGACAGAAAGGTGGAAAATTAACTATAAACAAACATTATATTTAGTTCTGCTCACATAAACCACTGCAGGCTGGTGTACTTTAATTGCATGCTCAACATCTTGCTGACTACTACATTTGAGACCATATACAACAAACTTATTAAAACAAATTACTCCCAAAAATGTGCAAGCGTTTATAACCAATACAGTACACAAATGTACAAATCTTTATCTTCCTACAGCCAGAAGTCTTAAATCCAGTGCTGCTTTCAGACACCTTTATTTGTACCATGGTGCCTGGCATTCATTTCAGTTTCTTTTTACCAAAGAAATATTAATACAAATATGTCATATTGCATGTACTGCTATAATAGAACATTACATCCCAGTTTCTTCTATTATCTTTAATTCTACTGCTGCTCTACTTCCTGTAAGGGGGCATAACCATGCTATCATCTTACTTTGCAAATAAAATGCATAAAATTACTATCAGAGCTCTTTCCACATTAGTAATGTTATAATATAATGTAAATATACGGAAAAAAATTCCTTGCCAGTACAGATGTTTGGGGGGGGGGAGCTAGAGGGCAGGTGGTCCTGAGTAATAAAAGTACATCAATAAAGTAGATGAGACCACATGCAGCTAACTGCTGCCAGTTTTGTTGACCAAACAGAATGCAGAACCAGCACTAGCCACTCAAACACAACATATGGCATCTTTACAAGTAGCTGCTGTACTTACATCTCTAAGTATTTAGACTGTGGATGAAGTGTTTCTGAACCACAGATAACACAAAACTGCATGTAGTGCAGACAACAGAATTAGGTATGTTTTTGAGGAGATGAAATAGATCACTTTTGACTTACATTTTGCTTTTTATTTTTTTTTTATTTATCCCTCCCTCAAATTACACCACTTGACTTTTTGCACATGCGATAACAGTTTATAAAGTAAAGAATACATCTGCATCGCTTCTGCAGACCTTTGCTGTGCTTGACTCAAAAAGATCAGTCAAACTGCTCATCAAGAAACATTACTCTAGACAATAATTCAATCTTGTTCATTTTGGTTCAGCATTCCTAGTAGCTCTGAAGGGAGTAAAGTTTTGTGCTCTATGAGACTGCACTCTGCATTAATGACTTTAAAAAACTGCATGTTTAGAGACAGCATAGACAGACTATAAAAGTGGTTTGTGTTTTTTATCCGGAGTGAGCTTCTTTTGGATGATATTTAGAGACAGTCATAAGACAGTTAAAAGTTGCACACTGCTGGGCCAATTCTGAAATAAGGCTCTCTCCCCAGTCTGCAAGATAAAAGGTGGCCTAAAATATCTGGCTGCACCACTCTAATGTACTTCACGTGGACCTTGTCTCCAGACAACCATCAGCACCCTCCCAAAGAAACCCACCTCAATAAACAAAAAAGTAACCAGTGAGTAAAGCACAAAAAGAAAGTCAAGCCCTATGAGAATCAGAAAGACAAATGTTCTCAAATAAGCTGACATAATAAATTCTATTGATTTCATGTGACTGATACGACTAAGGGAAAAAAATAGAAATTATAGTCTACGTTTGAAAAAAGACTTCTTTAACAATCAAGACTAACATCATGAGAAAGCAGCCAAATACAGGGTAAGCTATCTTAAGCTGAGCAAGACCTTTATTTACTGGTTGAATGTTTCCTGGATAAACCCAACAGGCTTGAGTACCTGTTTTCAGGGGCCTGCCTGATCAAGTGACCTAGTACACAATCATCATCATCATCACCATCATCAGCCCCCTTTTTCTGCATTTTCTACAAGGGGTCAAGGTATCATGTTAACTGTCGCCATATCTCTAGAGTCAATGCCACACTCCTGCCTTCATAAACACTCGTGCCTGACTGTCGCAGATCTTCTTTCACACAATCCATCCACCTCTTTGCTGGACATCCTCATTTCTTCTTACCTTCTTCCTGACTGTCCCAAATCTTCCTCACCAGATTGTCTTCTGCTTATATCCAAACCACCATAATCTGTTCTTTGATCTTTTCTGCAACTGGAGCTACTTTGGCTTCTGCTCTTCTGTCCTCATTTCTTCGTCTGTCCCACAGTGTGCATCCTAACACCCTTCACAAGCACTTCATTTCCATCATCCTCAGCTCCTTCATCGGCTCTGCCTCTACTGCCAAGGTTTCTGTACCATACAGTACAAATGGTTGAACCACTGCCTTGTACACTATACTTTTCAGCTTCTTTGGTATTCTCCTGTCACAGACTACACCTGAGAATCCATGCCAGTTGGCTGCAGCCCTTCTAATTCTACCTTTGACCTCTTCATTAAGATTTCCTTTCTCCTCAACCACCCATCCCAGATACTTGAAGCTATTTACCTGTTCCACTATCTTCTCTTCCATCTCAGTTCTCAGCTTCTTCCAATTTCCCCAATTTGCTGCCATTACCACTCTTTTGTCTATATCAAAGCTGCGGTGGTGCAGCAGTGGTGTTGTTGCCTCACAGCAAGAGGTTCTCCCGTTCATTTCTCGGCTAGAGCATCTTCTGTGTGGAGTCTGCATGTCCTCCCCGCGGTCGAGTGGCGTTCAAAAGATATGCGAAGAATGGGCATGCCTTCACTGAAGTTTGGGGGTCGAGCTGGAACCTCAGCACCAGTAAAAAATCTACTGCCAATCATTAGCGGACCGGAGTTCCGCTCTGGCGACCCCTAACTGGGAAAAGCCGAAAGAACCACCGCCACCACTCTTTTGTCTGTGCTTACAGTGGATATAAAAAGTGTACACACCCTTGTTAAAATGCCAGGTTTCTGTGATAAAAAAAAAAAAAAAGACCACAAAAAATCATTTCAAATCTTTTCTCTCCTTTAATGTGACCTATAACCTGTACAATTCAATTGAAAAACAAACAAATCTGTTAGGAGAAAAATATAAAAACGTGCAATAAGCTGGTTGCATAAGTGTGTACACCCTTAAACTAATACTTTGTTGAAGCACCTTTTGATTTAACTACAACATTCAGTCTTCTTGGGTAGGAGTCTATCAGCATGGCACATCTTGACTTGGCAATATTTACCCACTCTTCCTTGAAAAAGTGCTCCAAATCTGTCAGACTGAGAGGGCATCTCTTGTGCACAGCCCTCTTCAGGTTACCCCACAGATTTTCTATTGGATTTAGGTCTGGGCTCTGGCTGGGCCATTCCAAAATTTAAATTTTCTACTGATGAAGCTATTCTTTTGTTGATTTAGATGTATGCCTGGGGTCACTGTCATGTTGAAAGGTGAAATTCCTCTTCATCTTCAGCTTTCTAGCAGACACCTGAAGGTTTTGGGCCAAAAATGGCTGGTATTTGGAATTGTTCATAATTCCCTCCACCTTGACTAAAGCCCCAGTTCCAGCTGAAGAAAAGCAGTCCCAAAGCATGATACTGCCACCACCATGCTTCACAGTGGGGATGGTCTTCTTTTGGTGATGCAAAGTGTTGCTTATGAGCTAAACATCCCTTTTGGATTTGTAGCCAGAAAGTTCAACCTTGGTCTCATCAGACCATAACACATTTTCCCACATGCTTTTGGGAGACCTGATGTACTGTTCTGCAAATTTTAGCTGGGCATGGATGTTTTTCTGTGTAAGAAAAAGCTTCTGTCTTGCAGCCCTATCTCACTGTCCAGACATATGGAGAATACATGTACATTTTTTTTTTATATAATTTTTCCCCTAACAGATTTGTTTGAATTGTACAGGTTATAGGTCACATTAAAGGTGGGAAAACTTTTGAAATTATTTATTATAGTCTCATTTTTCATATCACAAAAACCTGACATTTTAACAGGGGTGTGTACACTTTATATCCACTGCAGATTCATCCCATGTGCCCTCAGTTTTGCATTCTATTCCTCTATCCTTTGTTGAAGTTCTTGCTCAGGGTCTGCCTGTAATGCCACATCATTTGCAACTTTGTTGTTCTGTCTCCTCCGATCTGTTTGCTAATGAAGTCCATTACCAGTATGAACAGCAGTGGACTCATAGCTGAACCCTTTTGCACACCCACTCCCACTGGGAACCCCTCTGTAAGGCTGAACATTGTTCGCACTTGACTCATTGGGTCCTTGCACATAAGCCAGCACTAATTCTATCAATGTTTTTGAGACTTCAAACCACCGCAGCACTGCTCAAATCACCTTTCTTTGGACCTTGTCATATTCCTTCTCCAAGTCTAGGAATGCCCAGTTGGACTTTTCCTCATCTCCATCTTCTTTTCAACTATCTGTCTCACTACAAACTTCAGGCCAGTTGTGCTGCATCCTGATCTAAATCCGAACTGCTCATTTCCCATCTTACATTCTACTACTGTGAGTACCCGTTTATCAATCACCCTCTCCAGAACTAACATGCAATGTGATAGGAGTTTGATGCCTCTGTTGTAGATGTCCCCTTTTTTCTTGTACACTGGCATGAGTATGCTTATGCTCCAGTCATCTGGGATACGTCTTTCTCTCTGCATTGCTAGGACTAGCCTCAGGAGCCATTTCTCCCCTATCTCATCCAGGATCTTTATCATAACTGCTGTGACCTCAACTGAGCTTGCTTCTTCTAGGGTGGGCTCTTCTCTCACCATAGGCTGTTTCCAGGCAGTACAGCTTTTGTGTTTTTTTTTTTATTCAGAAGATGCTGGAAATACTCCTTCCATCTGCCTTTGATATCCTGTGGACTGGTGAGGAGATTGTTGCTGGTATCCTTTATGAAGGGTGTCTGACTATCTTCTTTATCTTTCTGTCTTTGCCTTACAACGTGATGCAGTTTCTTCATGCCACCTACTGAGCCACTTTCCAGAAGCTGGCAGAGTGCCTCCAATGCCCTGTTCTTTGCCATATCAACTCTTTTCTTATCCTCCTTGTTAGCCAACCAGTACTCCTTCCTAGCGGGGTGGGTCTTTTCTGCTTACCACTTTTTCCTGCAATCCTTTCCGTTGATGACTTCCTGGACTTCTGCATTCCATCAGCTTTCCTTATGTACCTTATTTCCATACCTGGCTCAGCCACATATCTGCTGTACAGTCTTCACATATGCTGTTTTGAGGTGCTGCCATTCTTAAACTCCACCTATTTCCTCCTCTTCTTGGGGTGCGAGAGCCCTGAGTAATTCCTTAAACTCTTGTACTTTCTTTCCCATCCACTACCAGGTCTTCAGCTTGGTCTCTGTTGCCCTTAGAGCCTTCTCTGACCACTGCTTGCAGCTAACTGTGGCAAGCAGTGGTTCATGCTGTGGACTGTTTCACTAGGGATGACTTTGCAATCACTGATTCTGCGCCAGTGCCGGAGGAAGTCCACCTGAGTTGCATGCTGGTCACTCTTGCATGTGTTCTTGTGACAGTCTCTCTTTCTGAACCATGTGTTGGCTACTAGGATAGGCAACTAGATACCGGCCAGCACACACTGGCCAGTAGGGGCACATGTACCCTCCCCCACCATTAGCAGGGGTCCCTGACGTAAGTCGGAGTAGGCAAAGTCCACAACCCACTTATCACACGCAACTACCCATGCCCATTTCTGGCAACATTAGTCAACATGACTGAATCGCCTAGAGTCATATTTTACACCATCAAGTGGCTTGCCCTGCCACAGCGCACAGTCTGATACGTGTTCTCCTACCTTGAGGATACTGCACACCACAGTAGATGCCCAAAGTGGTTAATCTGTACAACTCTTCCCCCACATGGCACCATGTTGAGTCTGTGCTGCTACCTACAGCTCCATTCATTGGTAAGTTTGAGATGGAAACACTCAGCATGTTTTTCGAAGGTGGAGCAGCCCCACACAGACACAGGGAGAACATGCAAACTCTAAAAAGGCATTTGGCCAGAGGTCAGGTTCGAACCTTTTACCTTGTACACAGGAGGTGAAGACCTTGACCATTATGGCAACTGGTCACACAAATGGAGTCTTAATTATTCCTAGGACTACAAGACAAAGCTTGTTAACAGCCCATAGGTTTAAATGGTTTCACGAAACCTTTCTGTTGCCCACTCAAAGGAGTAGGACAAAGCATTCAGGTACTTGACTTGCACATTCCCACAAAATATGGAATACAAAGACAGGATGATGACCTACAGAAATAGCAACTACTCCCTCTGTATATTGACATGACTTGACAAACAAGAACAGAACACTATGGAAATCCACAGCAACTGTGCAATACTAAAAGCCTCATCTACACATCAAGAAAGAAAGATATGCTGTCAAAACACATTCTAATGCTAATCACTCCATAGGGTACTTATGTATTATTGCAACCACATTCTCGCAGTTGCGACTTTCGCATAGTGTCAAAAGTTGTTTTGCAGCTTTTCTTTTAGGAAAGATGCATTAACAAACACACATGAAATAATGCTCATTTAACTGCATGAATTTTATTTTTATGCAGTTGAAGACATTTACTGCAGCTTCTTGTCATATTTACAAACGTTTCAAATTTCAACCCAAGTAGCAAAACCTTTCCTAACAGTTGCTGCTGATAGTAAGAAAGTACAGTTGTGTACCTGCCATAAATGTAGATGTTCGAGTGTATTCACTGTTGCAGTCATTACACTTGGGTTATCCTGCTGGCAGGCTACCCGCAGTCGGCCGGAATTCCAAAGTCCTGGTCCGGCGTCGGTTGCTGTCGCCTCTTCCCTGACGTCAGTGCGCCAGGGGTATAAAAGATGCAGCCAACGCCATTTTCTTCAGTTCTTCTTGCCCCAGATGTCAGGTGCCCCCAAAAGGGTAGGCTAAATATTCTGCTCATAAAAAAGCATGCACTAACATAAACATTACCTTCATCTACAAGCAAATACACCACATAGGTTGTATAGAATAGAAGTCCCAGCAATGAAAGGGGGATGGTGGGAGGGTACGCTGGACTACAACAGTGAATACACTCGAACATCTACATTTATGGTAGGTTCACAACTGTACTATGTTCATCGTGTTTCACTGTTGCAGTCATTACACTTGGGTTGAATCCCAAAGCGGAGGTTGGGTGGCTGGGCCTAAATAGATTTAGGAGTGGCTATGAGGCCCTGCAGAACTGCAGTGGCAAAGCCTGCTCTGGATTTAGAGTAAAGAGGCAAGTGGTAGTGCTTTGTAAAAGTGTGCACTGAAGTCCAAGTTGCAGCTTCCAAAATGTCCTTGGTTGGTACACCTCTGAGGAAGGCTGCTAAAGTGGCTGCTGCTCTGGTTGAATGTGGCCTAATGCCCTTAGGCACTGATTTGCCATGTTGTGAATATCAGAAACGAATGCAGTGGCCTATCCATTTTGAAATAGTTTGCTTTGAAATAGCTTTTCCTTGCGATCCTGCAGCATATGCCACTAAGAGTTGCTCAGTCTTTCTGAAAGCTTTAGTTTTGTCCAAGTAGAAGCGTAGCTGTTTTAATATGTCCAAAGAATGCAGAAGTCTCTCCTCCTTATTCTGTGGGTTAGGATAAAAGGTAGGCAAATGAATGGTTTAAGAGCCACACTGGACACTAACCTTAGGCATAAATGTTGGGTTTGTCCTCAGAGAAATCCTGTCCGGATGGAAAATAATAAAAGGTTCCACAGCCATTAGTGCCTGTAACTCTGAGACTCTTCTTGCTGAAGTTATTGCTAGGAGCAGAGCTGTTTTCCATGATAAGTATTTTATCTCAGCTGTATTAGTTGGCTCAAAAGGAGGCAGTGTGAGCTTTTCCAAGACAAAATTGAGGTCCCATGCAGGTACTGGCACTCTCCTTGGAGGTCTTATGTTTTTGGCCCCTCTGAGGTACTGCCTTAGCAGTGGATGTGAAAAAATAGGTGGGTCTGTATTGTAATGAGCTGAAATGGCAAAGGCCGAATCTTAATTGATGAGAAGGATAGGCCTTTGTCCAGCATCTCAGTTAGGTATTGTAAAATCTGAGGAATATTTGGTACAAGCGTGTCAATTCCTTGTGCCTGGTTCCAAGCACAGAATCTCTTCCATTTTTCTGCATAAGATTTTCTGGTGCTGGGCCTCCTGGCCTCCAAAATAACATCCATAACTGCTTTAGAGAGAGGTGTGTTCTGAATGGTTACATTATCCGCCATGAAGCCAGATTTAGGGTTCTGAGTTGGCTGTGCAGGATCTGATTGTTTTGTTGGGCCAGTAAATGAGGAATTTGAGGCAATGTCCAGGCTGGGCCTTGAGACAAGCTCTTTAGGATTGGGTACCAGTGCTGGCGTGGCCAGTCTGGGGCAATCAGTATCATTTTTGGCTTCTCTTGTCTGACCTTTAGGAGTACCTTGGAGAGGAGAGGCAGTGGAGGAAAGGCATATACTGTACGGGTTTTCCAGCTGAATGATAGAGCATCCACTTTCCATGCTTGTTTGTGATAAGTCCTTATGCAGAATCTCTGTAGTTGGCAGTTGTGAGGGGAGGCAAATAGATCTATGTCTGGGCATCCCCATTTCCTTGTTACCATGCTGAAGATTTGTGGATCTAGTTTCCACTCGTGAGGATCCATGAGGTTTCTGCTTAGTTCATCTGCCAGAGTATTTGTCTTTCCTGGCAGGAATTGTGCTTGCAGGTGTACTTGATAAGTCAATGCTGTGTTCCATAAAGTCATGGCTTGTCTGCAGAGGGGGTAGGAATGTGTGCCTCCCTGCTTGTTTATGCACCACATGACTGTAGAATTGTCCGGCTTTATCAGCAGTTGCCCTGGATGAAGTAAATCCTTGAAGGTTGTCAGGGCATTCTGTACAGCTAGCATCTCTTTTTGATTGATATGAAAATGCATTTGGCTTGCGGGCCATGTGCCCTGAATACATCTTCCTGCCATGTGGGCCCCCCCAGGCATAATCTGATGCATCTGTTGTTAGTGTCTGCCTGGCTCTGGGTAAAGTGAATGGCTGTCCCTTGTTGTGGTGACAGGCCTGTGCCCACCATCAAAACTCCTGTTACAGGCAGGGAATGATGGTAATTAATGTTTCCAGGCTGTGGCAATGCTGAGTCCAAACACTTTTTAGATACCATTGTAGTTTCCTCATATGCAGTCTTGCATATGGAATTAGCAGAATGCAGGATGCCATGAAGCCCACAGCCGGCAGAATTTTTCTTGTAGATAACTGGGTCTTTGTTGCCAACATTTCAAAGTAAGAAGTCAGTTACCTTTGTTTGTCTAGCGTGAGATAAGCCATCTGGGCAGTTGCATTTAAGCTTGCACCCAGGAATATTATCTCTTGAGACGGTACCAGTTTTGATTTCTTTTCATTTACTATGTACCCTAGGCAAATTAGTAATCTTTTTACAAATGTCAGATGCTTCAGTAGAATGTCCTTGTTCTCTGCTTGAATAAGGAAGTCGTCCAAGTAAGGATATATTTGGATTCATCTTTGTCTGCAAAATGCAATTACTGGTGCCAGGCATTTTGTGAAGACCCTGGGCGCAGTAGATAAGCCAAAGGGCAGGGAAGAGAATTGGTAGTGCATTGAGCCAGCTATGAATCTGAGGTATCTTCTGCAAGATTGTCTGACTGGGACATGCAGGTATGCCTCTGAGGTCCAAAGTTACAAGCCAAGCCTTCTTGCCCAGCATGGGCAGAAGCTGCTGCAGAGTCAACATTTTGAATTTTGGAACGTCCAGAAAAGTGTTTAAAATAGACAGGTCCAGTATTGGTCTCCAGGCTTTGTCCTTTCTGGGTACCAGGAAAAGTCTTGAGTAAAATCCTTGACCCTGCTCTTGCTGTGGTACTCGCTGAATAGCCCTCATGTCCATGAGGGATGAAACTTGCTTTTGTGCCTCTGCCCATTGATTGTGTGGCAGGTCTGGCATACCTTTTGTCTTTGGAAGGGTGTGAAAGTGGAACCTATAGCCCTGAGACACTATATTCAAGACCCATTTGTCCTGGGTGATCATGTGCCAATTTTGTGAAAAAAGTGCTAGTTTTCCCCCTAAGGGCGCTGCCAAAAGATAAGTGCTTGGCATTGGCAGAGGAAAGTCATTGGGACTGTTTCCTATATGGTTGTGATTTGTCTTCTCCGCTTTTGGAGGTAGACGCACCCCATTGTTTAGGCCTGTACGACCCTTGGGGCTGGGATCTGCCTCTAGGGTGCCTGTATCTGCCTCTTTGTGGCCTGTCTGACACTGGAAAGGACCAATTCTTAGAAGGCCAGTTCCTGCTAAATCTGGGTGGCTGTACCTGTAAGAAATCCTTAACTGTCTGCATAGATTTCACTTTATCCTCCATTTTCTTCAACACCTCTTCTGCCTTAACACCAAACAAAGTATCATGCTGTAATGGAGCATCCAATAAGTTTGCTTTAACATGATCAGGCAGATTCTGTTCCTTTAACCAAGCATGCCTTCTAATGACAGAACCCGTAACAGCGGCCCTGCAAGAGTCCTCCAGTGAATCAAAACCACATTGCAAAGTATGCTTTCCCACTTGTTCAGCTGCATGCAATAAAGCCTGCATTTCCTTGTTTTCAGAACATTCAGAATTTGTCAACATTTTCTGTTTTAGCAGTGACATTAAGTATTGCTGATATTTAAGCATATGAAACTGACAATTTAAAGCCCTTACAGCCAAGGTAGCAGAAGTGTCAATTTTTATCCCCCATCTGTCCAGTGCCCTAGAATCCCTATCAGAGGGGACAGGGTTTTTTGCAGTGGAAGCCTTGACCCCTTTGGGACCCTGAGATATAGTTTCTGGGTCAGCAGCAGGGTTTTTATATAGAAATTTATGAGAATCTGGAACTCTGTAGTATCTGTCTGGCTTAACAGGTGCAGGGGATAAAGAGTCAAGAGACAGGCCAGACTCTGAAAATACATCTACAATGTCTAGAACAGGTGGAATAGCAAGAGGTCTGTGCTGAGGTAGTAAAAGAAAGTCTCTGAGCCTTTTCTTGGATTCTGAGTAATCTTGGCTCTCCCAGTGAAAATGCTCCATCATGGTATGCAGACTTTCCCCAAAAGAATAATCCTCAGGAGGAGAAGCTGAAGGAATAGATTCTTCAGCATCAGAATCCTCAAAGGGAGAAAGAGAGTATCCCTGTTCAGTAGAGGAATCAGAGGAAATGGAAACCTGATCAGAAGAGTCATATTCTGTCTCTTGCCTAGGCCTCTTATCAGGAGGGGGATGGGAACCCCTGATCAAAGTAATTAGGTCTTCGGCCATTTTAAGCATCTGTTTCTTAGGCATGGAAGTCTACCCAGGAGAATGCTGTACTTGTTTCTTCGTCTTTCAAGCTGTTTTACTCTTTGAAGCTGAGGTTGGCTGGACATACAACTGTGTAGGTCTGAAAACACCCTCGGAAGCCGATGCCTGCTCAGCGGCTCCGGACCCATCTGAGGGAATAGTTTCCGAGTGTCCAATACCTTGAGTATCCAGAGGCCTAGTTGGCTCCACGTGGGAGTCGGAAGCGGCCTGTGGCTCTGAGGTAGCGAGCGTCAGGGGCTGTGAAAGCACCTCACTGAGAACCGGCGAACCAGCGACTGGCCTAGCGGAGGCCTCATCGTCAGTTTTGGACCTCGGATGCCTGTCCTTTTCCTTGCACTTTTTATAAACTCCAGTCGTTGGCTGTTCCAACGGCATTATATAATTAAATCTTAGGCCAAAGTAACAAAAGGCAAAATCGTACAGACGCTTAATAGTGCGTTGGTTAAATCTAGCACAAAACCGACAGCTAGCAACGTTGTGGTCAGGGCCTAGGCAAGGAATACAGTAAGAATGAAAATCCTTATGAGGTATTTGCTTCCCACAAGAAATACAATTGTTAACTTTTTCTGACATCGGTCTGGAGCAAGAAAAAAGTTTCCCCAACGGGGTACTTAGCTTTAATGAAGACTTCGGATCTGAAATTCGATTTCGAAAATCTCAGGAGTTGGCCGACCGGCACTTGCGAACTGCTTTTGCTTCGGGCACGGCGCGGCAAGAAAGACTGAAGAAAATGGCGTCGGCTGCATCTTTTATACCCCTGGCGCACTGACGTCAGGGAAGAGGTGACAGCAACCGATGCCGGACCAGGACTTTGGAATTCAGGCCGACTGCGGGTAGCCTGCCAGCAGGATAACCCAAGTGTAATGACTGCAACAGTGAAACATGATGAACAGCGGGATTCCTTATATGCACAACGATGACTACTTCTTTACTAACCTGAATTTAAATCTGAAGAGTAAACAATGTAACATGTCAGTTGACCCCCCCCCCCCTAACCGACAGACACACACGCAGTTAATCATTGACCAAAGGAATGCAAAAGACTAGGCCAAAATTAGTGGCTAATTCTTCATTCTGATACTGCATAAAACAGGAAATACTCTTTCCGAAAAGTAAAAGTTTAAAACTTGCACGTTCCCCCTACAGGCCAAATAGGAGTTGCATAGCCAGTTAAAAGAAGTGTGATGAATACAATAAGACTTGAGCACTGGGCATGAACACTCAGAGGGAATATTCCTAATCAACTTGCCTTTGCTTCGGTTGGCAGCAGAGTGGAGTTCACCGTGAAAGTGAGACATGCCAGGCAGGAGTTGAAAAACTGACATTTATTCCTCTTCCTGCCTCATAATGTATGTGCCACAGCAGTACTTACTTGCTTACTCTCCCCTTTCCAGCTCAATAAAACGGTTTTCCATGACACATTATGAATTTCGCAACTGTGAGAATGTGGTTGTGATAATACACAAGTACCCTCCATAGATGGTAGCAAACCTGAGAATGGCCAGGCTTCATCATAAGAAGTTTATTATAAGTCTTAAGTAATAAGATCCAGTAGCAAAACAAGAATACACAGAAATCTGTAAACCTTGCTGCTGAACAATGACATTAGACACAAAAGCCTGCAAGCTAACAAAAAAAAAAATATACAACATGAATGAAAGTCATACACACGCACATACATATGCATGCATAAGTCAGACTGCCCATTTCCATAAAGTCTACTGACCAACATGCTGAAAAAGCAAGGTTTGAGAGGGTGAAAAGAGATGTCATACATGGAAAGTATGATATAGTTCCATTATTCATGAAGAAAAACGAAATGGATAAAGCAAAACATTTTTGCTGTATAAAAAAGCAGTAAATGAAATATTTTAACGATTAGCTTACTACACTCATGACTTGCATTTCACATTCAATGTTTAAATACCTCAGCCCAAGTTAATAACATATCAAAAAAAGAAACATATCACAGATTAAAAGCAAACAAAATGCATAACTAAAAATACAGTTAAACAGTAAAAGTAACCAAATGTAAGCCAATTCAAACAGATGTGTTTTCAATTCCCTTTTAAATCCAGATAATGTAGATGAAAACTAGAGCCAAAAAGGAAAGACATTCCATAGCAAAGTGCCCCACTTGCCATAACTGTAGATGTTAGAGAATATCAGTGTTGCACTGTTGACTCTTGGGTCTTCCTACCATGCAGAAGCCCATGACTAGCCTGACTTTGAGAGTCTTTGTATCATTCCTTGCTGACAGACATCCAAAGACAGACATCAGGAAATCAGGGTACAAAAGGGCATCCATCTTCAGGCCTTTCTAAGCAGTGAGCAAGCAGTCTAATACCAGAGGACAGCACGACATACCCAGCTGTCTGAATCTGAGTGAGAATGAGGAAGATGACAGCAGAAAAACAGGGGATGATGGATAAGAGGACTATCTGCAGAGAACTCCTCTACCATTTGCACCCAGCAAGAGGGAGAAAAGTGGTCAGCAGAGAGAGGACAGGAGGGTGGAAGTACGCACTGCAACACTGATCTACTCAAACATTTACAATTGTGGTAAGTGGAGCACAACTGCATTATGTTCTTCATAGTCACTGTTGCAGTACTGATTCTTAAGAGGGCTCCCAAAGCCAACAGTTGGGTGGTAGGCTACCTGTATGACCCTAGGAAATAAGATTTTGCAGGATGGCAGTAGCCAAACCTGCCTAGAACCAGAGATGCTGCCTAGATTATAATGTTTGCCAAAGGTGTACAGAATTCCATGTGGCTGCCTCTGGGATAGCCTGGATAATGACTCCTTTGAGGAAAGCAGTGATAGTTGCCCCGTGCCTGGTGTAGTGGGTTTTAATATGCCCAAGTAGAATTTTTCCATGGTTGGAGTAACTGAACTCAATGCAGTTCGCTATCCATTTGGAAATGGCTTGTTTGTTGACAGGCCTGACCTGTTTACCCTCTGAGAAAGTCACCAGTAACCGCTCTGCTCTATTCGGGTTTACTGTCTTGTCTAAATAGTACCCGATTTGCCTGGGAACATCCTACAAACGAAGGACTTGCTCTGCCCTGTTCTGTGGATCTAGGAAGATGACTGGCAGGTGGGATAGCCTGGTTTAGGGTAAGTTCTGATACCACCTTAGGCATAAAAGATGGGTTTGTTCCAAGGGTTACCCTATCCCTTTGAAAGACAGTGAAAGGCTCTTGAAACATGAGGGCTTGTACCTCTGAGAGCCTCCTTGCTGGATGTGACAGCTGTAAAGAAAGTGGTCTTCCAAGTGAGCATCTTTAGAGTTGCAGTGGCAGCAAGTTCAAAGGGAGGCAAGGTGAGTTTCTACAGCACAAAATGTAGATCCCAGGCAGGAACGGGGTCCTTCTGGGTTGTGTTAAGTGAATTACCCCTTTAAGGAAAAGCTTTGCATGGGTGGGAGGTGATAGAAGATAGGTGGAGGATTGTGCAGTCAAGCTGAGATTGCAGATGCATGCACTTCAATATCAGAGTAGGAAGTCTCTGTCTAAACAGGCCTGAAAGGTACTCCAAGACCGAGAGGTTATCTGCCTCAGAAGGACTGGGATCTTGTGTGCAACCAGATGAAAAATCTCTTTCATTCTACCAAGTATGATTTTCTGGTAATGGGTTTTCTTGTCTCATTTAGACTGGAAAGCACATCTTTCCCATCAAAACTCAATCCTCCAGGCTGTTAACCTTAGTGTGGCTAGGTGAGGATGGAATACAGATTCCTTGGCTTGAGTGAGGGAATCTACTTCCTGCTGTATAGTGCAAAGTCTCCCCTCACTGACGGTCAAGAGAAGGAAGAACCAGTGTTGCCTCTTCCAGAAGAGGGCCACCTAGGATCATGCTGGGTCTGTCCTTCCTGGCTTTTATTAGTACCCTGGGGAACGCATACAGAAACAAGTTTGCCCATGTGAAAAAGAAAGCAACTATTTTCCAAGTCCCTTCTCTGTTGAGTTCTGGAGCAGAACTTTTACTGTTGCCTGTTCTGCACAGAGGTGAACAGGTCTATTGAGGAAACCCCCACTGTAGACTTGGGTCCAGGAACACCTCACTCTTCAACATCCATTTAATGGGGTCTAGAAGATATAAAATTTGAGAATCTACTGGGGTATTGTTCAGGCCTGGAATATACGATAGAGTCGCTCCTAGTTCTTGAGTCAGCATCCAAATGTTTCGTGTGAGGCTGCACAAAGGGTAAGACAGGGTACCCTCTTGCATGTTTATGTACCACATCAATGTAGTGTTGTCTATCCAAATGTGCAAGGTCCTGGGCTTAACGTCTGCTGAAAAGCCTTTATGGCTAGGTAGACTGCTGGCCATAAAGGCTTTCCCTTCTGTTGTATATGCATTGCTCTATGCTGTGGTGTCCAGATGCCCTGCACTTTCAGGGAACCTAAGTGCCACCCAAGCTATGTCTGAATGGTCTGTGGTGATGGTCTTGTCTGCTTCTGGTAAACAGAAATGCGCCCCTGAGTTCTGCAGTAAAGTGTTCTCCTATCATAGGAGATCCTTCTTCAAGCATGGACAGAGAAGCAATAGTGTTTCCAGGGGTCGAGAATACTGCTCCCAAGCATTTTTTAGGAACCACTGAAGTTTTCTCATGTGTAACTTTGCAAGAGGAATAATAAGAATGCAGGATGCTATGAAAACTAGAATCTTCAAATTCCCTTGCTGAGATGTGCTGGTTTGGAAACAGCTTGTCAGGTAGTTTTGTCAAAAAATATATATTGTGCTTGGAAAAGAAGGCTTTCTGTTGGGCCAAACGTAGGTGGGCTCCCAAAAAGAGGATCCTTGTTTAAGGAAGAGTTTGTGACCTTTGAAGATTTAAGGTGAAATCTTCAGAAAGCAGACTACTGTGACCTGAATGTTTCTAGGGTCTATGCAGAGGATTTTCCCTGAGTAAGACAGTCATCTAAGCAGAGGTAAATATGAACTCCAGGAGTGCTGCAGTGTGCTATCAGAGAAGCTATGTATTTTGTGAAAACTCTGGCAGCAGCTGACATTCCAAAAGGTAAAGTGCAGAATTAGAAGCAAGAGGCTGTTGGTATAACCATAGACATTTTTTTGTGAATGTCTGCTATGGGGACATGGAGGTAAGCATCTTTAAGATCTAGAGTGACTATGAAGGCATCTTGGAAGATCATGGGAACTAATTTTTGTACAGTAAGCATTCTGAACTTTGGAATATTGAGAAACTTGTTTAATTTTAAAAGGTCCAAGATGGTGTTCCAAGTGCCCTCCTTTCTTGAAATCAGAAAGATTCTTGAGTAAAAGCCAATTCTCTTCTGGCCTGGAGGAAGAAGCTGAATGGATCCTTGGCGAAGTAGTTCCCCAAGGAAAGGTGGTAAGAGGCTTTCCTATACTTTTGGTGGTTATGGAACACTCAAGGGTGGGATTGCTCTGAACTGGATGCAGTATACCCAATGAATTAGGAAGATGGAGAGCTTTCCAGCACGAGGTTTGGAAGAGGACGTGGGTAGGGGTACAGAAGGCTGGCACTGAACATAGTCACAACTTGTCTCTGTGCTGTTTGAAGCTTCATATTCTGTGTGATTGCTCTGATTGCCATCTCCCAGATTGTCAGGGTTTCTTCCTATGGGGAGGCCTCCACCTGTCTTGTCTAGTGAGAAAGGACAAGGTTTAGAGAGGTAATTCTTAACTGTATATTGGGATTGGAGATGGATAAAAGTCCATTACAGCTTTTATTTGCTGTCCTTTCTAATTCAGCTTCTCCTGTTATGCAGGATGTCATTAAAGGAATTTGTCTATTGAAACAACCAGTAGTTCAGTCTTGACCTGATCTAACAGGGGCTGGGTCCTGAGCCATGCATGTCTGGATGACAGATCCTGTGGCAGCTGGTCTACACGATGCATCCAAGGCATCAGACCCATACTTTAGGTAATGTCTAGAGACTTGTAAAGTTTCTTTTGTGGTCTCCTGAATTTCCTTTGATAAGGTTCTACAAGCAAGAGAGTCCACTTTAGCTAGAATTTTGTCCTGCAGAGATTCAAAGTACTTTAGCATGTGGAATTGGCAAATCAATGCTCTCACTGCAGGGATGGCAGAGATGCAAGTTTTTACCCCAAATCTGTCCAATAGTCTACTTTTCTTATCATTAAGTAAGGGATGTCTAGTTGGCTCCTTAAGTACACCTTTTGTAGATACAGTGGAGACTACTGAGGGGTCAAAGCTCCAGTATTTTTGTGAAGGGTCTTGTGAAATTCAAACAATCTGTAAAACCTGTCTGGTTTCCTACAAGCAGATGGTAAAGAATCGGGATGTAAAGCAACGTCTTCAAAGACACGATCCAGTACTATGTGTCCAAGATGGACAGCCAGTAACATGACAGAAGACAAACTTAGCAGTTCCCTATAATGGGTCTGAACTTGTGAGAACTGTTTGCTTTCCAAATTGAAAGCCTCCTTTATTCTGTGAAGGGTAACCTCAAAAGAAAGGTCCTCTTTGGGGAGGCAGCAATGAGGGTGTCATCGGAGTCTGAATCTGGTTACGTTTGTGTAGGACCATGCCCAGAATAGGACAGCTTCTCCATATCTTCCGAGCTTGAGGAATCTGACTCTTCCAGAAAGGCCAGTCCATGCTTCTTCTGGATAGGAAGACTTCAGTAGCATAAATGAGGGAGGGCTCCCTGGACTTCATTAAAGCTATGAATTCCTGTGGTATTTTTAGGAGGTCTTGAGCTTCAGCCCGAGATGTAGTAGCTAAGTGGGGAGGTGAAGAAAAGGAAGTGGTTTGCTTCAGTTTAGGTGTCTGTTTAGAAGGGATGACCGAAGGTTGTGGTCATTCAAAGGCAACTTCAGTTAAGGTTTCGGTAACAGAGGTAGACAGGGTGTCGACCTCAAGACCCACAACTCTAACACCAGAAGCTGGTGCCTGGTGAGCAACCTTGCATTCAACCAACATCTGTGATGTAGTGATAACATTGTAGGTAGGCTGTAAACCATGGCAGTCTCCTGTGGGGTCATGCCAGATGGCTTGGGCCTAAGAGTCACTGGACCACAGGGCTGCAAAAGCATCTCATCTGGGTTGGTCAACTTGGGGACTTTACCAGAGATGTCATAGTCCTTGATTTTTTTTCTTTTCCCTTTCTACAGAATGACACTATCAGAAACTGCTGTTTGCAAAGACTTGGCAATACCAATGGGTTGAGACACCACTGGGGGAAACCAAAGATAAGGACTCCATATTGGTGGCTAATACCTCAGCCATACATCTGAAGGGTTTTGTACAGAATTTAGCATAATCAGGACAATTACAGACATCATGCTGAGGTAAATAACCAACAGTGTACTTATCTGACTGAAGAAAGAGACAATCTGGAAAAATACATGGCTAAAAGAACTGAAGATGGCATCAGACACCCTTCTTATACCCCAACATCTAGAAGTCACTCTCTGGATATCCATCAGCTAGGGATGATGCAAAGACTCTGGAAACTGGTTCACCATGAAAGCTTCTTCTAACTATAAATAATTCTTTAAAGAATCCCCCATCTCCTAGCCAAAGCTGGAAGGAAAAAGTACAGTTGTGTACACTTATCATTAATGTAGATGTTTGAGTGTATTCACTGTTGCAGTCATCACATTTGGGTTATCTGCTTGCAGTAGCCCTCAGTTGGCCTGATTATCAAAGTCTGGGGTACTGTGTTGGTTGCTGTCTCATCTTCCGTGACATCAGGTAGTCAGGGGTATAAAGCATGCAGCCGATGCCATTATATCAGTTTTTCTTGCCCCAGATGTCAGGTGCCCCCCCTAATGCAAAGCAATTAAATATATGTATATATACAAGGATACACCTCCAACAAAAAAGCAAATACACCAAAAATCTTTTAAGCATACTAAAGGAGAGTAAAGGTATAGACAAAAGAAGTCAGGGGGCTGGAGGGAGGGTAACCAGGACTGCAACAGTGAATACACTCGAACATCTACATTTATGGTAAGTGTACACATCTGTACTATGTTCTTCATGTTTCATTGTTGCAGTCATCACATTTGGGTAGACTCCCAAAGCTAAGGATTGGAGGAGGCATTTAGATAGCATTAGGACCAGCTATAAGGCCCTGCAAGACTGCAGTGGCAAAGCCAGCTCTGGATTCAGAGAAAATTGGTAAATGCTAATGCTTGGTGAAAGTATGTACAGAACTCCAGGTAACAGCTTCTAGGATGTCCCTGGTAGGTACACGTCTGACAGAGGCTGTAGAGGTAGATGCAGCCCTGGCTGAATGGGGTCTAATCCCATGTGGGATAGATTTTCCATGGTGCTGATAGCATAAATTAATGCAATGGCCTATCCATTTAGAAATGGTTTGCTTTGAAATAGCCTTCCCCTCTGCCCCTGCAGCAAATGCCACCAGCAGTTGTTCAGATTTCCTTTGACGTTTAGTCCTGTCCAAGTACAAAAAGTTGTCTGTGCACATCTAAGGAGTGCAGTATCCGTTCCCCTTTGTTCTGTGGATTAGAAAAGAAGGTAAGCAAATGAATGGATTGATTAAGAGCCACACCGTATACCATCTTGGGCATGAAAGTGGGATTGGTCCTGAGGGAAACCCTGTCCGCATGAAAGATGATGAAAGGCTCCACTGCCATAAGGGCCTGTAATTCAGATACCCTTCTTGCTGAGGTGATTGCTAAAAGGAAGGCTGTTTTCCAAAAAAGGAATTTTAAATCTGCACTTGTAGCTGGCTCAAAAGGAGGAAGAGTGAGTTTTAACAATACAAAGTTGAGGTCCCAGGCTGGAGTTGGGGCTCTCGTGGGTGGTCATAAGTTTTTTGGCCCCTCTGTGGAACTGCTTGAGCAGTGGGTGAGAGAAGAGGGGTGGTTCTGTGTTATAATGAGCTGAAATTGCTGAGGCGTGAATTTTAATGGAGGAAAAAGAAAGGCCCCTGTGAAGCATCTCAGTTAAATATTGAAGAATCTGAGGTAAATTGGGCGCTGCTGTGCCCATCCCTTGAATTGGGTTCCAGACACATAACCTTTTCCATTTTTCAGCATAAGATTTTGTAGTACCAGGCCTCCTTGCCTCCAAAATGACATCAGACACTTGTTTACTTAGGGATTTGTAGCAGAGAGATTAGGTAATTAGCCAGGCTGCCAAGGTTCAGGGTTTGAAGCTGTGGGTGCAGAATCCGGTTCTCCTGTTGTGACAACAGGGAAGGGGTCAAAGGCAGGTGCCATGGAGCCAGCAGTGACACATTGCGCAAGAGGGGGTACCAGTGTTGGCGTGGCCAGTCTGGTGCAATCATTATCGTCCTTGGTTTGTCCTGTTTGATCTTTAGTAGTACCTTGGGTAGGAGAGGCAGAGGAGGAAAGGCACTTTCCAAGCTTGTTTGTGGGGAGTCCTTGTGCAGAATTTGTCCAATTGGTAGTTCTGGGGGGAGGCAAACAGGTCTATATCTGGGCTCCCCATTTGTTTGTCAACATGTTGAAAGTCTTTGGTTCCAGTTTCATGTGGGTCCATGAGATTTCTGCTTAGTTTGTCTGCCAGTGCATTTAGTTTTCCTGGCAGGAATTGAGCCTGTAGATGCACTTGGTAGCTCAACGCTGTGTTCCACAGAGTCATGGCTGGTCTGCAAAGGGGGTAAGAATGGGTTCCCCCTGCTTGTTTATGTACCACATAACAGTGGTGTTGTCCGTCTTTACCATTAATTGTCCTGGAAGAATGTGGTCCTTGAAGGCTGTCAGAGCATTCTGTACAGCTAACATTTCTTTTTGATTGATATGCAGGTGCATTTGACTTGTGTTCCATTTCCCCTGAATGCACTTCCCTGCCAGGTGAGCCCCCATGCATAGTCTGATGCGTCTGTTGTTAGGGCTTGGGCGGCGGGGGTACAGTGAATGGTAGTCCCTTGTTTTGGTGGCAGGCCTCTGCCCACCAAAGGAACTCCAATCGCAGGTAAGGTATGATCGGAAGCATTGCTTCTAGGTCCTGAGCATATTGACACCATAGGCTGTTTAGATACCATTGTAGTTTCCTCATGTGCAGTCTTGCATATGGAAGTAGTAGAATGCAGAAGGCCATGAACCCCAAAGCTTGCAGTATTTTCCTTGCAGATAGCAGGGCTTTTGTGGCCATTAGTTTGAAGTTGTCAAATGAATGTTTCTCTGGCGTGAGGAAAGCCATCTGGGAAGTTGTATTCAGGCTTGTTCCCAGGAATATAATTTGTTGACAGGGTACCAGATGCGATTTTCGTTTATGGTGACCCCAGACAAGTTAGCAACTTTTGTACAAATGCCAGATGATACAAAAACATGTCCTGGCTTTCTGCCTGACAATCGTCCAGGTATGGATATATTTGAATATTTCTTCGCTTGCAAAATGCAATGACTGGAGCTTGGCATTTTGTGAATACCCTGGGCGCAGTAGATATGCCAAAGAGCAGTGCAGAGAACCTGCTAGTGCAAGTAGTCTGCTTTGAAGCGTAGATATCTTCTGCAAGATTCCTTGATTGGGATATGCAGGTAAGCTTCCTTTAAATCGAGTGTTGCCAACCAGGCATCTTTGCCTAACATGGGAAGCAACTGGTGAAGAGTTAGCATCTTGAAGCTTGGAATCACCAAAAGGGTGTTTATGGCAGACTGGTCCAGGATAGGACGCCATGAGTTGTCTTTTCTGGGTACCAGAAAGAGTCTTCAGTAAAAACCCTGTCCCTTTTCCTCTTCTGGTACAGTTTGAATAGCCTTTAATGCTTAAGAGAGAGAGTACTTGCTTTTGAGCCTCTGCCCACTGATTTTGGGGTAGATCTGGCCAACCTTTTGGGATTGGCAAAGTATGGAACTGAAATCTGTATCCTTGGGAAACTATATTTAAAACCCATTTGTCCTGGGTAATGAGTTCCCAGTTTTTTGCCTGCAGAGCAATCTTTCCCCCTAAAGGAGCAGTCAGTTGAGAACTGCTTGGAAGTTTTAAAGTTAAGTCAATGAGACAGTTTACCATAGGGGGAAGTCTTACTACTCCCTGATTTGGAAGTGGGAGCCCCCCACTGCTTAGTCCTGTGTGTACCATGGGACTGAAGCCTGGGTGTTCTGCTGGATCTGGGTTTGGATTGAAAGCTTGGAAGAGGCAGGAAAGGACCAATTCTTAGAGTGCCAATGCCTACTAAATCTTGGAGGCTGTACTTGCAGGAAATCTTTAACAGTTTGCATAGATTTAGCTTTTTCCTCCATCTTTTTAAGAACAACTTCTGCTTTGTTGCCAAAGAGGCGATCCTGACTTAAGGGAGCATCCAGTAATTTAGCTTTAACATGATCTGGCAAGGATTGCTCCTAAAGCCAAGCATGCCTTTTAAGTACAGACCCAGTGACAGCAGCCCTGCAAGATGCCTCTAGTGAATCAAAACCACATTGTAAAGTATGTTTTCCAACCTGTTCAGCAGAATGCATTAAATCCTGTAAATCCTTATGTTCAGCACAACGAGGAATCATCATTTTCTGTTTAAGCAGTCCAATAATATGCTGCTGATACTTTTAACACATGTAACTGGCAGTTTAAGGCCCTACTGGCCAAGGTTGCAGAAGTGTATACCTTCTTACCCCATCTACCCAGCGCCCTGAAGTCTCTATTAAGAAGGGGTAGGATTTTTGGGAGTAGTAGCCTTAATGCCCTTGGGTCCTTGTGACATGGTCTCAGGATCCGCAGTGGGATTTTAAAAAGGAACTTGTGATAGTCAGGAACCCTGTAATATCTAACAGGTTTTCTGGGAGCAGGAGGTAAAGAATCAGGGGTCAAGCTAGATTCCGAAAAGGCATCATCCACAATGTCCAGTATAGGAGGGGAAAGCTAAAGGCCTGTGCTGGGGCAGGAGTAAGAAATCCCTAAGCTTCTTTTTAGAATCAGAGTAATCCTGGCTTTCCCGACGAAAATGCTCCCTAAGAGTATGCAAGGTTTCACCAAAAGAGAAATCCTCTGGGGGGAAGCAGAGGGAATAGAGTCCTCAGCATCAGAATCCTTATAGGTAAACAAGGGTAAGTCCTGGTCATCAGAGGAAATAGAAATTTCAGAATCCTGGTCAGAAGTATCATAAGCAAATTCAATCCTAGGTCTCTTGGGGGTGAAGGTTGGCTTCCCCCGATTAAAGTAATAAGGTCTTCAGCCATTCTTATCATTTGTTTTTTAGGCATAGAGGCCTGACCATGCAGTCTGGGCGCTAGTTTTCTAGGCATGGTTCGAGATTTAGGCCTTGAAGACAGCATTGGTTTAATATGCAAGTCAGTAGTCCTGAATACACCCATCAGAAGCCGGTGCCTGCACAGCAGCTCCAGACCCAATCAAGGTAGAGCCATCCACAGGTTCCACGGTTGAAGCATCTCGCGGCATACCGGACTCCGAATAGGTCTCAGTAGAGGCCTGCGAATCTGAAGTACTGGCATCAGGGGCTGCGAAAGCACCTCACTGAGGACCGGCGAACTGGCGACTGGCTTAGGAGAAGCATCGTCATCAGCTTTGGACCTAGGCGGCCTGTCTCTGTCTTTATCTTTCCGTTTTTTTGGAATGTCGGTAGTCGGATGGCTTACCGAAGACATATCTGGATAATTAAACTGAGCACCAAAATATTTAGAAGCGTAAATATACAGACAACAAATAGCTTGTTGCTTAAATAAGGCACAAAACAGACAGTGAGGTACATCGTGGTCAGGGCCTAGGCAAGGAATACAGTACGAATGGAAATCTTTATGAGGTATTTGCTTTCCACAAGAAATACAATTATTGACTTTTACTGACATTGGTTTAGAGCAAGAAAAAGTTTCCCCAACAGGGTACTTAGCTTTAGTTGAAGACTTCGGTTCTGAAACTCAAACGAAAATTTCAGGAGTCTGCCAACTGGCACCTGCGAAATGCTTCTACTTCGGGCACCGCACGGCAAGAAAGACTGATGTAATGGCGTCGGCTGCATGCTTTAGACCCCTGACTACCTGATGTCATGGAAGATGAGACAGCAACCAACGCAGGAACCAAGACTTTGATATTCAGGCCGACTGAGGGCTACTGCAAGCATATAACCCAAATGTGATGATTGCAACAGTGAAACAAGAAGAACATCTGTAAAAAACAAAAGTTATGTACTCATAACAATGCATTTGTGCTATCTCTTTTCATTCTTCCTGAACTGCTGGGTCTAGGATCCAATTCGGACGCTTTTACCAGACTCATTGACCCAGCTCTTGAGCACATCCCCTTACCCATAATGTCCCACAATACTGCTATACCTCAGATCGAGTCTGCTGCCCAAACATCAGCATATACATGACATATCATTATGAAAAAAAAAAAAAACGATAAAGGCATACAGAAAGGCTGGAGCTCAAACAGGGAACAGGAGTCCCGAAAGACATCCCTTAGGTCTCACTACAAGAGAGGAAAGGGGGGGTGGAGGGTGGGGAGATGAGGAAGAATGAAACAAATAACACAGATGCATCGTTAAGGTGAGTACAGAACTTCTATAACTGATGTCATTTTCATTCATTCCTCAACTGATGGGACAAAGTCCACAGCTAGATGAACCTTTGGTGGTCCTCATGGAAGGATATTCTTTAGTACAGCAGAACCAAATGCTGCCAGTTTCTGGACAATATGTCTAACCTGTAATGAACAATAAAAGTATGAGCAGTGGACCAAGTAGCAGCTGCACAAATATCAACTATGGACACTCTTGACTAAAAAGCAGAAGTGACTATGGACCTAGTGGAATGTGCTCCGGAGGCATTAGGTAAGGGTCACTTTAGACATTGCTTTACCCCATTTGTTCTTAGAGAAGAATACAAATAATCGGTCAGTTTTCCTGAAATTTTGGGTTCTGCGCAGATAAAATCTAAGCTGCCGGTATACGTCCAAAAGATGCAGCATGTATTCTTCTTTGTTTGAGAACTTCAGAAAGAACACAAGTAAATTGACGACTTGATTCATGTCAGACTTGGAAACAACCTTAGGTAAAAAAGATGGGTCTGTGCAGAATGAAACCCAATCCTTATGAAAGGGGAAGTATGGACATCCTACATAGAGGGCTTGGAGTTAAAATACTTGGCTAGCAGAAGTGACAGCAACCAGAAAAATTATTTTCCAGGACAAGAAGCCAAGGTCAACTTTAGCCGAAGACTCAAATGAAGGTTGGGTAAGAGCTCGTAACAGAATAGTCAAATCCAAGGGGAGGGTAAGATTTTTAACTATGGGCCTGACCAAAAAGGAACCCTTAAGGAAGGCCTTACACAATGTCAAAGAAGCCAGGGAGGAAAGATTCTCAAAGTGACAATTTGAAATGGTTGCTAACTGAACTATAACAGTAGATTAACTTACCCACTGTTAAAAATGAAAGGCAAACAAACAAGAACTGCTGAGACTATGAGAAAAAAGGGTCCAGGTGTCTATGAAGGGCCCAAATTGAAAATCTTTTCACTTTACTTTAATAATTTTTTTCTGGTGGAAAGTTAAGAGGATAAAAGAATCTGTCAAACTGGGGAGGAAAGCATGGACCGTCTCGCCATCACTGGAACTGGAGAAACCGTACGGTCAACTTGAGGCCATTGCTGTCCAGGTGTTTCATCCCTGTCAGATGAAATAGGAGGTCTGAACGTGGATCCAGTATCCAGGGTGGATACAGAAGATGAGGCCAGAGGAAGGGGAACCAAACCGGACAAGGCCAAAAGGGAGCAATGAGGATGACTGTGCTCTTCAACCTTGATGCTTTCTATAGAAATTTGTGGATGAGGGGTAACAGAGGCTAAAGTGTAAAGGAGACCAGAGAGCCAATCATGGACTAGAGCATCTCTCATCGACTCCCCTGTGTAGGGACCAGGTGAAGAACCTGTGACGCTTGTTGAGAGAAGCTAAAGGACTGCAGCATGGTGGGCCCAACGACGAAAAATCTTTTCGTCCACTCTCTAATTGAGAGAACACTTGTGAGGCATCAAAATGAACATGCTTAGTCTGTCTGTTGTGCGCGTTGTAATAAGAAAGCAGCTGGAAGAGATCGCCCATTGCCACACACTCATTACCTCTACACAATGAGTAAGATCTGGTTCCCCTGTTTCTTGGTATACCAGACTACTGACATGTCTGTATCACAAGCATCCCTGAAATAAGAACATCTAAAAAAGCCTGCAACTCTAGTAGAACTGCTCTCATTTCCAGGACACTAATGTGCAAACTGGACTCTTCTGGGGCTCATGCACCTTGGACTGTCCTTCTCAAGAAATGATTTACCCATCCAATTTGGGAAGCATCCATGGCGACTGTAGCTACTGGCTGTGGGAGAAGAGAGAGGCAAATAAACTCTTTCTGAATGAATCCACCAAAGAAGATATTCCTTGCAAACTTTGGAAATCTTGACTGAAGTGCTTAAAGGATGCTGAATAGACCACTGTACAGAAAAAGTCCACTACAGGACCAGCATATGAAATCTGGCTAACAGAACTAGAGTTATCGCTGCAGCTATCAATCCTAATGCTTGGAGGACTAGCCTTGCTGTAGGTTAAGAATGGGAGATCACCTTCATGCCCTGTAACTTGCGAGTATGAACTTTCGTTAATGGAAGCAAAATTATCTGGCTGATTGCGTTTAGACTTGTACATGAACAGCAGTCTCAAGTGAGACGCTACCACCACCATGCATTTAGTGAACACCCTGGGGGCTGTGGTGAGGCCAGTACTCTGAAATGGTGATGACTGGCTCTCATTGAAGTGCAGGTATCTTCTGGAGTGCCTGTTCACTTTGATATGATAGTATGCATAGGTTCATAGGTAGGTACTAGGCTATCGGCCCAAGAGCCTAAGTAAGCCTAGCCAACAAGGTTCCCTGGCTTACCTCACCCAAGAAAGTTATTTTCCTGTGCCCCTGTCGAGCAGAGCCACAGAAGTGATCCCCGGGGTGTATTTCCTATTACCCATCCACTTATCATGATTTTTCTTGAAGAGTGCTAATGAGGAACTTTGCTTGACATAGATTGGTAGCTTGTTGCAGAGTATGGGAAGTCTCTGGGACAGGAATCTATCCCTCCAGCATGTCCTGTTTATTGTGGTGACAAGGTTTAGGTCCCTAGAGCGTGTAGCTTGGAGGGATTGGGATTTCTTTAGGTGTAGCATGTCCAACAGCTCTGGGATTGACATAGCTTTATATGTTAGGCAGAGATCTCCTCAGAATAGGTGATATGCTACAGAGTAAAGCTGGAGTTTTTTTGAGATGGCCAGTGTAGGGCATCTGAGGCCAGTAATCTTCTTTGTGAGGTATTTCTGTGGTCTTTCCAGCTGCTGCAGATGACTTGTGAGGTACATTCCAAAAGGGGCGTTGTACTCTATAATGGGTGTTGAGTAGAGAGGAGCAATGACCTCTTTTTCCTAGATGAGAACCCTTTTGTAATGAGGTGTGCCACATAGAAGGATTTCCTGACCACTGTGGCGATGTGATTATCAAAGGACAGACTTACTGTCCACTTGGGTCCCCAGGTCTCATCACATATTTGGCGTTAAGTTATCTGCCACCTATGTGGTAGTTTATGTGTACAGAATTTTTACCAAAGGGGATGACAATGCACTTTTTGGCACTGAGCTTGAGGCCATGGCTCTGACACCAGGCATCTGTCTCAGTGAGGCCCTTCTGTAGGATGTCCACATCATTTGGGGACTCAGCTATGGCTCCTAGTTTGCAGTCATCTGTGAACTTCATTAGCCAAAGGCCTTCTGTGTTAGCCTGTACTTCAGAGAAGTGGATAGCAAACAGGAGAGGTCCAAGGACTGAACCCTGTGGCACTCCACTTGTCACTGGTTTGAAGACAGATTTGGAGTCTGCAACTTTTACAGTGTGGGTTCTGTCAGTGAGCCAACTGGCAACCCATCTTGTGATGCATCCTGAAGATCTAATGACCACATCCAATTGTCTTTTCGCAGTAGAAGTAAAAATGGAATGAACTGTGACCATCCGGAAGTTTGAGCATTTCCCATACCAGTTTAGTTGGCCGAGATCCAGAAATGGTCAAGTTCCCTATCTTCTTTGGCACAAAAAAGAATCTTCAGCAAGTTCCTGATCCTTGCTGGTCTGGGGGAATTTCTGGACTACTTTTTTCTAGCAGTTTTGCTATTTCAGAGGTTCCACACAAACTGTAATATCCAAAAAGCAGGAGACCAGGATCCAATCCACACCAACATTTGAGTGCTTTCGTCTCTTGAATAGAAACTGCTTCAGAATAACCCTATAACCTAATAGGGTTATTCTGAAGAAGTTTCTATTCAAGAGAGGAAAGTGCTCAATAAACTTTGTTTGTGTGGATTGGATCCTGGTCTCCTGCTTTTTGGATATTACTATTTCCGAGGTTGCGGTTTCCCTCTGACTGGATGGAACACTGGGGATGTTTTTCATTTTTGTTGGAGGAATTTGGGAAAATGGTATGAAATAACCTCTGGGTATAATTTTCTGCACCCACGTCTCTTTTGTGATGGATGCCCAGCCTTCTAACTGCAGAGATAAGCATCCCCTGAATTCCATCCAGAGCACAGCAGTCAGGCAATCCTTCAGGAAAGCTGGAATGGCTTTCAAGACAAGGTTTCTCTGAGGCTATGACTCTGCGGGCCATTGCTGTTATGAGGACGGTGTTTTCCATTAGAGTTCCCCCATCTGCCCTGGGAAGAACTAGTTCCTTGTGATTACTGGAAGGCCCTTTGAACGTGCAAAACCACATCTTTTTACCACGTCATTTTTTTCCTGAAGAAAGATCTCTGAGGGTTAGAAAAATACAACCCAACATCAGACAGGGGTCTTTCCATCGTACTCACTTCTGGAGTATGTTTCCTTAACTTTGGAGCTGAAGAAAGACAATCCATTAAAAGAAGCACTGACGAATGATGATTTAAAGGGTTCTGCAAATTCAAGAAGGCATAACCAGGTGTGCTCGCTGATTGCAATGGTTGAACTCACAGCTCTAGAGGTGCCCCCAGCTGTATGAGATCAACCTCATGGACGTGTTGGAAATAGATTGAAAGTGGCCAGTTGTGAAGAAGCTTTTTTTATGGTTCTCCACAGACAGAGCCTGAAAGAGAATGGAAAGCTCCTTGGTCAAATCCCTTTGTAATCTGCTGAAGTGTGACAAATAACTCTGAGAGCAAACGGCAAAGATCGCCAAGACATAATGTGCTTGCCAAACCTGTCCAAGCCCCTGGACTCCCTATTAGGGGGATGGACAAATGAGCACGGTTCTGCAAGCTCCTCCTTAGTGGCTGCTGCCACAAACATAGCATCTATTGGGACTCCTTTGCTCCAATAGGCCCTATCTTTGTGTCAAGCTAAAAACTCATCTGGCCACTTAGCTACGGGTTCCATTGCATCCAGCTCCTTCCATACTTGGTGTGAGATAAGGTCGATCAACTCATCAGCCGAAGGGACCATCCAAGACATAGTTGGGCCAGCCAAAAAAGCATCCAGAAACACAGACTTATCTTGGGGAATGGCACAGGAAGACGATCCACCTCTTTGTTTAAGAAGTTCCATGATCTCTGTAAAGGTCGGGGGGGAACCCCTCCACCAACAAAATCAGTGTCTTCAGTGATGAGGGGAATCTACACACCTTCTGCAAGTCTTCTTCCTAGGGACCTCATCAGTGGGATGATCTGCTGAAGTATTGGAAGTGGGTGGGCAGTCCTGGATGAGAACTGTCTGAAGGCTAGTATGGGGTGGCTGTCCCGGTGGAATATGAATGAGACGCTCAGAGCTTAAATTCAATAGAGAAAGAAGAGGGTAAGGATGTTCTCTCTCAGAGTATAGAGAAAGCCCTCTCCACCACCTAAAAGGCAAAAGGTACAAGAGAAACAGGTGGTTGCACCAGTGCTAATGCTACATGCACCAAACTCTGAATCCTCATGGATCCCTGCCTCAAGAAAGGGGTCTAAGTCAAGCTATCCAATGCCGAAAGGCAAGGATGGCTCAGACAACTTCAGAGTTGACCCCAACCCCTCATAATCAGCACTGACTCTTTGGCTCGAGAATCATCTTGCTTCAAAGAGATCAAGCCGGGCGACTCTAGAGCATGGTAGGAGTGGAAGAACAACCTGTCTTCTGATCCAACAAGGACATCTTCAAAGATCTTAGGCTCAAAAACCAGTGGTCAGATCGGAGAAGAGGACAGACTCACAGGTCCAAGGGGAAAAGGAGCTGGAATTATGCCATCTGAGACCTGAGAAACTTCATCATCATATCCACCTTTGCCTCAGATAAACATCTGGAGGACTTGAGGGATGAACTACTGGAAGGTGGACTGGACTGTTTCCTTGGTGTCTCTTGTAAGAAAAGTGAATGGAGCAGAGGAGATATTGGATCTGGGAAGAAAAGGAGACCAGATCCGGGGAGATTTGGTGCTTGAAGCTGTAGGATCAAAGGTTGCCGTTAGATCTAGTTTCTTAGAATTTTTGCTGGAGACTCGAGAATCAGAGCCAAACAAGTAAATGGTCAGGGGACCATTTTCTGGACTCCTTTTCTTTTGGAGCCAAGTTATGCTTTCCTTCATCAGGTTTACTGGATGGGGTTAGAGTCCCAGCAGAGAAAGAAGCAGGAGGAGGAGGAGGTGGTAAAAAGCCTTTTAATACCAACTTGTTGAATCCAAAACAAATGGAGTAGTCAGCTTCTAGATGGGCAGTGCCTAAACAATGAACACACTCCACGTGGGCAAAGAATTAGGGATCTTATGCCCTCAGGAAGTGCATTTCTTAAAGTCCGCAAGCTTGTCAGCTATATCAAAACAACAAACCAGAATGAAATACAGAGTTTGAGACCATAAAGTCGAATCTCCAAAACAGCGAAAGTGCATAATCACGAATCCAAATAAGTCGAATTCGTGGTTATGGTTTTATGTTAAATGGATGTGTAGTGTATTGTGTGGATGGCATCTGGTGAAGTGTGTAGATTTAGATGGAATTTAAGGTGAGTGAGTGTTTTTTAAGGGTTTTGGGTAGGTGTCTGAGTATATGTGAGTGTGTTTGTAAGTTGTACGTGTGGGTTAGGGTAGGCAGGTAAAAGTACGTGTATTTAAGTGTTGGATGTGGTGGTGTGTGTGTGTGGGACTGTAGAATGTCTGGGTGTGACTTTACTGTCTTTTTCTGTTTGTGTGATCTTGTAGTTAGTATATGTTAGGATATATATAAATATGGGGGTGGGGGGGCCTTGTTTATATGTAGTGTAGGTTTGTTGATTTGTGTTTATGTGTTTGTGTGTGTTTTATTTGTTGCAGTGTGGGTAGGATCCTGTATGTGTTGTGTGGTGTATGGTGTGTTTATGTTCACGATTTTGTGTTCTATATATACATACACACACACACACATACACACACACACACACACACACACACATAAAGAACAGAGAAACAAATACTAACAATGGCATTACACAGGTACCTTGAGAGCAGGCAGACAAAAAGAAATACCAAAAATGGTATCTTGAAGCACACCCTGACAAGGTTAGAAAAGCCTAACTGAAAAGGGAGATTAAAGTATTAGAAAAAGGGTTTGAATGTTCAGAAGATTCCATAAAAGGGTAAAGGAAGGAAGATGAAATATATACTGCAGATGGAAAACTCATAAAAAAGGATATAAGAATTCCTTGTTAATCTCCTAGCTCGACAGCAGAAAATCCACATACTAACAATGTGGCAGCAAACAAGATATGAGGTATGCCAGGATGGTGGGGCATTATGGGTAAAGGTAGGAACTCTAGAGCTGGATCCAGAAGTCTAATACAACTGTCAGACTCGGATCCAAGGTAGGATCAGAGACCCGTCCGTTGTCAAATTAATGACAATGACTGTGAAGCTATGTGAAGGCTGCCAGCCTAGCTAGCTAGAATTTTGTAGATAATTCTAGGTCTTTGTAAATATTAATATAAGCCACAGCCTTGTTCTCTTAAATGGGAGAAAACTGATCTAAATGTTGAATGTCAAAAATGTAACAATACATTCTGTTTGAAGAATGCTGATAAGTCCAGCCTTGTATGACTGATCTCAAACTCAGATCCATGGAGTCTGAACCAGCAGATTCTTTCAACTGTTTTGAGACCAGAGTTAATTGCTAGATTTTACATATATAATGTCTTTAATTACTGTGGTTTCCTGGCCAGGTGCAAGATCAAAGCTATGTTAAACTCTGAGCTTCTGTTAGCCTGGGAAACCAGAGTATTTTTGAGAATGATGCAATCTAAAATGAATCAGCATTAGCAATTTAAAGGACTTTCTCAGAGACAGGGAGAGAGCATTTTGGATTTTGTCTAAAGCTGACAACTCACCAGTACCCTGCTTTTGCTCTATATGTAAGTTTATTTAGAACTGTGATTGCTCTTAGATATAGATAGAAAATAGTAAGTTTACTCTAGCTGTTTTCTGTACTGATGTCAGAACTATTCTACTGTATTATTTTAAGCATTTTCCTGTGATCTCTGAACTCTTGACTACACTGTGTAGTAAGAAGTATTGTCTTGTGTTTTTATTATTTATTATGAAATATTTTTTAAACCTTTCAACTGTGGCTGTTTTGTGTAGAGATAGTTTAAGCTCTAGAGTACATTGCACGTATATAGTGATACTGTCCAAGCCACTCCAATAGCTTTAGCCCTGGGTCACACTTACTATTTGGATAATAATATTACACAGTAATAATTGGACACCCTTTGGTAAGGGCCTTTGTAGTAGCTGATATTAGTGGTTGGTGGCAGCTGGTACCACCTTATAGACTGGCAGGAAGGGGCATAGCTGGAGAACCTGTGCCAGCTTTCCCCAGGAGTGTCTGTACATAACTCGTATCTTAAAGTGTGTGTGTGTGTGTGTGTGTGTGTGTGTGTGTGTCAGCTACCTGGGAAGGGGCAGGAAGTACTGGTTGGACAGAGAGGATGTTGGAGGTTTTAGCTTGACCACTAGGCTGAGATCTGGACCCTATATAGCTGTGCCAGTGGGGAGTCTTATTGGAGATCTGGACAGAAATGGAGAAACCAGCCCCAGACTGACTGACTGCTCTCTGTGTGCTCTTAAGGGAAACTGTACTTTACTGTGTGTGTACTTGTTATCCTTCCCAATGTGGATGCCCCTCACTTGTGTTAGTGGTGAGGACTGAGGATCCTTGATTACTGAGCAAGTGCATGGGCATCACACATATTAATTGTTTGGCAGTGGTGGGATATCCACACCACATATTAATTGGTTAGCAATTGGCTTGTGGTGGTGTGGATAGTGAATTCCTGTAGCTTGTGTACAGTGATCAATGAAGGTGTTTTGTACGCTAAATTAGCCACGCAGCAAATATTCTGAGTTCACATCACAATTCTTTTATTTCTTTCGTTAGCTTAATTAGTTAGGGAGAGCAGGCAAGCATGTCAGCCGAGGAGTATGGCAAGCTTTCAAGGAGCCAGTTGGCGGAGATGTGCCATGCTAAGGGACTGGTGCATGGAAGCCTGACTAAGGCAGACATGATTGCAGCTTTAGTCACAGCTGCATCAGAAAACAGCAATCAGGAGGGCGATCAGACTGGCCATGGAGATGTACAACACAAAGAGAATGGATGTCTCAACCTTTCTGCAGAGGACTTAAAAATCCATCTGGAGCTAAAGAGACTTGAATTGGAGGCCAGGCATTTGGAAACAGAAGCAGCAGAGAGACCAAGACGTCTACAGGCTGAGGAGAAAGAGAAACTGCTACGCCTGGAAGATGAGGAGAAGGAAAGACAGAGGCAGCACGAAAAGGAGATGCTGACTCTTCGCCAGAGTCATGGAGGTAATGGGGAAGGGAGTAACCAACCACAGTAGCACAAAAGGTCAGTAAATTTCTTCCACAGTTTATGGAGGGGGATAATTTTGACAGTTTCATTCATATGTTTGAGAGGGTATGTAAACAGCATGATGTTGACCAAAGGCTCTGGGTACAGTTCCTGTCCCCCTTACTCCATGGTAAAGCTGTAACTGTGTTGTCTAAAATTTCTGATCATGAATTTTTTGATTATGCTGCTGCTAAGAATTGTCAGTTAGAATTTTTTATGCTAACACCTGAATATTCTAGGAAAAAAGTTTTGTGAGTATAGATGCAAGGCAAAAGTAAGTGTGTGTGAATATGCTGCTGAACTGAGCACTTATTTTCATAGGTGGGTGAGTGGATGTCAGGTCACCACTTTTGAAGGGCTGGCAGACATTTTGGTGAGGGAACAAGTCCTTAGCACTTTGCCTGAGGACATAAAGATCTGTTTAGCTGATGAACAATGTGCTACTTAAGATGAACTGTGGAAGAAGAAGGGAGACCTATACCTAGCAAGCAGGGTATCCCTGCACAGGAAAGGGACCCCCAGTACTGCTCATGTGTCTAAAGGAACCCATGGTGGGCAGCCCAGACTGCCCCAACAGAATCTGCCAGTAGTAGGGGAAGCCATTAGACCAGGTACACGTCCAGGACCTAGGGTTAAATGTTTTGAATGCAACCAGTGGGGCCATGCGGCATAAAGATGTCCAGTGAAGGCAAGGTGGGGAACAAAAGGTGAGAGAGGCAGTAAGTGGGGAAAGACAAAATGCCAATAGTAGGTTGTCTAGAGATAACAGGGGTATCAAACTACCATCCTGCAGATGTCCTGACAGGGAAGGATTTTGATGAAAAAGTACAATATGTTTATGCAGTTACACACAAGTCAGGCATCGAGACAAGCATGTGGGTCTGGTAGCCTGGGGGAGACCCAGAAAGACCACATACTTGCAAACAGGACTGGGGAGGTGGTTACTTCAGGGAGGGAGTTACTCTGTAGCAGTGAGACTGAAGGTGAGTCACAGCTACTTGTGGGTACTGATGTTTCCTTGGACAAAGTGACTGCAAAGGCAGAGGTGAGTAGTAGTACCCAGGCTGACAGTGAGGCACCATTGTCAGATGATGCCACACTTCCTGTAGAAGGGGAGCTGGGAAGGGTTAGAGAGAGAGAGAGTTGAGACAGGCTCACCTCTCAGACCCTACATTACAAGGCCTGAGGCAGGTAGCTAGTGAGGCACCTGATACTCAAGGGAAGGGGGATCTGTATACTGGGCCAAAGGGTTACTGTATAGAGAGTGGACCCCTGAAGGAGGGTTAGAAGGTGAGAGAATACAGCAGTTGGTAGTACCTAGAGCCCACCATCTGGAGCTTCTAGCCATAGCCCATGATATTCCCTTTGCAGGTCACATGGCCATAAAATGTATAGACGTATTAAGCAGAACTTTTACTGGCCTGGAATTTCCAGAGATGTAACAGGGTACTGCAGGATCCGTGAGCAGTGCCAAAAGGTAGGCAAGGCAGGAGACAAGGTGAGACCTCCTTTGATGCCTTTGTCTATGATTGAGGAGCCATTTCAGAGGGTAGCTATGGATACTGTAGGGCCTCAAGAGTACCCCAAGTTCCACAAGGAAAAAGTATATCCTAGCGGAAGTAGATTATGCTACAAGCTACCCTGAGGCAGTAGTTTTGTCCTCCACTGAGGCAGAAAAGGTGGCAAACGCTTTGTTAGAGATTTTCAGTAGGGTAGGCTTCCCAAAAGAAATACTGACAGAGGTGCCAATTTTTCATGTCAGACCTGCTGGCTTATCTGTGGAAGTGCTGTGGCATGAAGCACCTGAAGACCACCCCCTACCATCCCCAGAATAATGGTCTGGTTGAGTGGTTAAACTCTACAATCAAGTTCATGCTTAGGGCCTTTGCAGACCGGTTTAAGAGGGAGTGGGACAAATATTTGCCCCATCTGTTTGCTTACATAGAGGTTCCCCAGGAATCCACACATTTTTCACCCTGAATTGCTGTATGGGCATAGGGTGAGGGGACCTCTAGATTTAATTTGTGATTAGTTGGAAGGTGAGTGTGAATCCTACAAGGAGTCTGTTGTGGCATATGTCCTAAACCTCAGGACTAGGCTCAGGGAACTCATGGGCTTGGCCCAGGAAAACCTGGCAGAACCCCAACAACAGAAAAAGGCATGGTATGACAGAAAAGCTTGAGGTAGAGAGTATGCTCTAGGGCAGCAGGTAATGGCGCTCATTCCTGTTGGACACAACAAACTGCAAGCAGCTTGGGAGGGATCCTACATGGTGATAAGAAAGGTAAGTGATGTTAACTACATGGCAGAACTGCTAGGCCGGAGGCAGGGGCACAAATTGCACCATGTTAACATGATGAAACCTTACCATGATAGGGAGGCCCTTGTGCTGAGTGTTTGCAGTGGATTGCAGGAGGAATCTGCGGGAGATCTGGCGACTGATCTCCTCAGTGAAGCTTGGACTGACATCTCAGTGGAAGTGGTAGCAATGTCTCAGCAGCTATCTCCTACCCAGGTTCGAGAAATCCCAGCAGTGTTACAGGAATTTGGGGACATGTTCACTAGGAAACCAGGGTGAATTCACCTGGTGCAGCAGCAGGTGGATACAGGACCCCAAAAGCCTATTAGGCAGGCCACTTATAGGGTTCCTGAGAGAGTCAGACAGACACTGAGGGAGGAGATACAGGAGATGTTGGAACTAGGGGTAATTCAACAGTCCAAAATCCCTGGGCTTCCCCAGTGGTGCTGGTACCAAAAAAGGATGGCAGCACCAGGTTCTGTGGGGACTACAGGAAATTAAATAGTCACACAGAGTCAGATGCTTACTCCATGCCTAGGACAGATGAGGCCCTAGGGCAGCTGGGTAGAGCTAAGTATCTTACCACCAGTGATCTTACCAATGGTTACTGGTATGTGCCCTTGACTCCAAGTGCTAGAGAGAGGTCAGCCTTTGACTCCTTTTGGTTTGTATGAGTTCACAAAGATGTCCTTTGGGATGAAAAATGCCCCAGCAACTTTCCAGAGGCTGGTAGATCATATCCTAGCAAGAGGGTTTGCCCTTGCTTACCTAGATGATATTGCCATCTACAGCCATTCTTGGCAAGAGCACCTGCAACATGTCAGAGATGCTGTGGAGACTACAGAGGGCAGGGTTGACCATTCAGCCCAGCAAATGTCAGGTGGGTATGGCAGAGGTCTCCTACCTGGGACAGAGTGGGGAGTGGTACGATCAGGCCAGAACCTGCCAAAGTGGAAGCCATTCAAGCATGGCCTGCACCTGTTACCAAAAGGCAGGTGAGGCATTCTTAGGGACAGCAGGGTACTACAGAAAGTTCGTCCACAGTTATAGTACCATAGTTGCTCCCCTCACAGACCTGACAAGGAAAAACAGGCCAAATAAGGTAGTGTGGACTTCAGCATTCCAGAAGCTTAAAGAAGATTTGGGAGACCCCCTGTGTTAGCCAGTCCAGATTACAGCAAAGAATTTGTTGTGCAGGTGGATGCTTCAAACCAAAGGGTGGGGGCTGTACTTAGCCAGATTTCTTCAGAGGGAGAAGCGTACCCAGTGGTTTATCTCAGCTGTAGGCTTCAACCCAAGGAGGAATGCTATGCAGCTGTAGAAAAAGAATGTCTAGCCATAGTGTGGGCACTGCAGAAACTTCAGCCTTATCTGCATGTAAGAAAATTCACGTAGTTGCAGATCACAAACCCCTAATATAGTTACACCAAGCCAGCCAGCAAAATGCCAAGTTGCTAAGATGGAGCCTAGGGTTACAAGCATACAATATGTCAGTGCAGCACCGCAGTGGGGTCAGCAACGCCAATGTTGATGGGCTCTCAAGAAAGGGAATGGTGCAAGGCATACCCAGACAGACCTAACCCTCTCAAGCAACGTTTCTCAAAGGACACTTGGAAAACTACCTTGAGTTCTCAGGGTGGGAGGGGGTGTGAAGATATGTGAAGGCTGCCAGCCTAGCTAGATAAAATTTGTAGAGAACTCTGTCTTTGTAAATATAAATATAAGCCACGGGCTTGTTCTCTTAAATGGAAGAAAATTGAGCTAAATGTTGAAAGTCAAAAATATAACAGTGCACTCTGCTGGAAGCTGATAAGTCGAGCCTTGTATGACTGTTTGATCTCAAACTTGGTGCCGTAGTGTCTGAACCAGCAGATTCTTTCTATTGTTTGAGACCAGAGTTAATTGATAATTTTACATATATAATGTCTTTAATTACTGTGGTTTCCTGACTAGTTGCAAGATCAAAGCTATGTTAAACTCTGAGCTTCTGTTAGCCTGGGAAACCAGAGAATTGTTAAGAATGGTGTAATCTAAAATGAGTCTGCAGGATGTATTATCAATTTAAAGGACTTTCACAGAGACGGGGAGAGCGCATTTTGGATTTTGTGTAAAGCTGACAACAACTCACCAGTACTCTGCTTTTGCTCTATACGCAAGTTTAACTAGAACTGTGATTGCTCTTAGAGATAGAAAATAGTAAAGTTTAGTCTAGCTGTTTTCTGTACTGATGTCAGAACTATTCTACTGTATTATTTTAAGCATTTTTCTGTGATCTCTGAACTCTTGACTAGCACTGTGTAGCAAGAAGTATTGTCTTGTGCTTTTATTATTTACTATTAAACATTTTTTTAAACCTTTCAATTATGGCTGTTTTGTGTAGAGATAATTTAAGCTCTAGAGTACACTGTTCATATACAGTGATACTGTCCAAGCCACTCCAATAGCTTTAGCCCTGGGTCACACTTGGTTTTTGGATAATACTGCACAGTAATAACTGGACATTCTTTGGTAAGGGCCTTTTTAGTAGCTAATATTAGTGGTTGGTGGCAGCTGGTACTACCTTACAGACTGGCAGGAAGGTGCATAGCTGGAGAACCTGTGCCAGCCTTCCCCAGGAGTGCGTGTGTGTTTGCATACAACTTGTATCTTAAAGTGTGTGTGTGTCAGCTACTTGGACAAGAACACGAAGCACTGGTTGGACAGAGAAGGTGCTGGAGGTTTAGCTTGACCAGTAGGCTGAGATCTGGAACCTACAGCTGTGTCAGTGAGGAGTCTTACCGGGGATCTGGAGAGAAAGGGAGAAACCAGCCCCAAACTGAATGTGATCTCTGTATACTCTTAAGGGAAATTATACTTTAGTATGTGTGTACTTGTTATCCTTCCCAATGTGGATGCCCCTCACTGGTGTCAGTGGTGAGGATTGAGGCTCCTTGATTACTGGGCCAGTGCACGGGTGTCACAATGACAAAAACAGATCGGTCATTATAAATAAGCCTCTTAGAAGTTTCTATCTGCTGAAAAGCACAGGATGAGACTCAGTGAAAACACATCCTGAAGTGAGTACCGTGAAGAGAAATTGTACAAATTTACTTTCAAATTAACATCTCTAAACCATAATGCATAGCTGCTGAATTCAAAAACCCATTATATTTGCATCAAATACAAAATACATGTGCTTTAGAGGCCTGGCTGACATCTGTTGAAATCATGAACTTTTATTCATTGTATGGCACAGTTTAAAGTAAACATCCAGCACAGGGCTTTAATCATTCTATGTAAATAAAACAGGTCTGCAGGATTAGGTACATCCTTTGCAACAGTAGGAGTAATACAGCAGGCATTTGAACTATTTGTCAGACAAAGCCGACCCACAATGCTTACTACGCTGTACTACCCCAAAATGCACTGCCATACCAAGCCTTCAGATCACTGCTACAAAGCACTGAAATGCCCGAGAGCAGAGGAGTTAGAAGTGAGATAAGGGGATGGGTATTGTTGCAGAAACAGACCCACTCTTGCACATCTGATGTTATCTTAAGTATATAATCTGTAGAGGAAAAATTCTTCCATATAGTACAGTTACTTAAGAACTTACTGTAACAGTAGATGTCCTACTGATCACTTCCTGCAGTATTCCTGACATATGGGTTGCCACAGGAGACGTCTGTCTGAGGTGCCAAAGCTTTACATTCCCCTAGGGTGTACATCCGACACATGACCTCAGCACATATGAGTTATGGTACACAGATGGACATACGAGCGTGGATCCTCACACTACCTCCAAGCCAGTGGCCTGAAGACTACTGAGAGGGGAGAATGGTCAGCTAGGAGGGGTGCAGCTTGAATAGGTCCCCCATTCCCATTTAACAGAGCAGAGATTAAAGCAAAAATGGAAGAGAAAAATGAAGGTTGAAGTGAGAAAGACAAGAGGAGATGGTGGGTGGGATGGAATGCTTCAACAATTAGTAGGACATCTACCATTATAGAAAGCTCTTATGCAAACTATACTAAGTCCTAACTGAAATCACTGTTGCAGTATTCCTGACATATGGGTGATTCCCAGAGCTGGAGGAAGAAAGAAGGGCGGCTGACTATTGAGAAGAGTTGTCCAGCAGCCTGAAGAGAACTGACCGAGCAAAGGCTGCCATGGACCTGGAGAAAGCATCAATTTTGTAGTGTTTGATAAATGTGTACACATCGGACCAAGTGGCTGCCTTAAAAATAGACCTGGAGTCTATTCCTTTGTGAAATGCCCTTAGATGTAGTTGTAATAAGAAGTTATGTACTCACCATAACATTCCATGTGAGCTGTTCCATCTCGCCTTCATTCTTTACTAATGGGTTCAGAGCCGATCCGTCAACCGTTTGCAAAGCTCAAGGTTTACCAGTAGCTCAAGACCAAGCCACTTATCCTATGATGCACTGCTGGAATTATCTCAGATCTTGTTTGCTGCATGTACTATATCCATATAAGAGAACTACCTTACCCTAGAGAGGAAAAAGAACTAAGTAACCAGGATGAGACTAGCCTCTAGGTCAACTATAAGTCAGATGGAGGATGGAGGGAGGGACATAAGAATGAAGGCGAGATGGAACAACCCACGTGGAACGTTACGGTGAGTACATAACTTCTTAATGTGAAGTAGTTCAATCTCCCCGTTCATTCTTTACTGATGGGTAGCGTCCCTAGCACCCTCAATCTCTGGTGGCTCACGGGAGTACATTCTTCAGGACCATAGACCCAAAGGAAGCCCTGCCCCTGGAGGCCTTATCAGCTTTGTAATGAGTGATAAAAGTATGAGGTTTAGACCAAGTGGCTGCAGCACAACTGTTATCAAGGGGCAATTTGGCTTGAAATGCAGAAGATGTAGAAATTGCTCTGGTAGAATGAGCTTTAATCTTGTATAGTAAGGGCATATTAGCAGCTGAATAAACAAAGGTGATACAATCAGATAGCCATTTTGAAAACGTTGTTTTAGCCACTGGTCTACCTTTTCTGGCTTCAGTGAAAGACACAAAGAGCAGGTCTGATTTTCTAACATCTTTTGTTCTGTCCATATATCTGAGCTGTCTTGTGAACGTCAAGTTTGTGCAGCATATACTCAAGTTTATTGGAATGGTTAGGGAAAAAAAACTGGCAACTCAATGACTTGGTTGATATTAGATTCTGAACAAACATTGGGCAAAAAGGAGGGGGTTGTCCTAAGAGATATTCTATCAGCATGAAAAATCAAATAAGGAGGGCTGATAGATGAGGCTTGAAGTTCTGACACTCTGTGGGCAGAAGTAATAGCCACCAGAAATATGGTTTTCCATGATAAAAATTTGAGATCACAGGATGACGCTGGTTCAAATGGGGGAAGAATTATACGAGCTAGCATAAAGTTTAGATTCCAAGGAGAATAAGGAGTTTTCACTGGAGGCCTCATGTAAAAGGTTCCTTTGAGAAAGGCCTTGGACAACTTGTGGGACATGTTTAGCCCGTCAACTCCGAGATGAAATTTAGATATAGCACCCAACTGGACCCAAACTGTAGTGGCTGCAGCTCCTTTATTAAAGATCATAGTCAAGAATTCTAATACTGACATCAAGGGGGCTTGATAAGGATCAGTGTTCTGCTTAGAGGCCCATATGGAAAACCTCTTCCACTTACTAAGATACAATCTTCTGGTGGTCGACTTATGGGAAGACAAGAGGATCTGCTTTGTCTCATTAGAAAGGTTATGAAGCCTGGCTATGAGGGAAACTGGAGCAGCCAAGCTGCTAGCTTCAGTGACTGCAAGGAAGGATGGAGGTCCCCCGACGGATATGTCAGAAGGTCCGGAACTGGGTCCAGAATCCTTGGATCCTCCAAGAGATGATGATGATGAAGAAATGGGAACCAAATCTGGCAAGGCCAATGAGGAGCTATAAGAATAATAGTCCTTCCCAGCGACTTTGCTTTCTGTAGAAGTCTAGGTATTAGCGGGATTGAAGTAAATGCATACAGGAGACCCGGGGGCCAATCGTGTATGAGTGTGTCTCTCGGGGGTTCTCCCGGAGAGGGAATCAGGCATTTCATGTTAATGTGACTGGCAAAAAGATCGCAGCAAGGCTGGCCACATCTGCGGAAAATCCTGTCTGCAATCTCTTGTTCGAGGGACCACTCGTGCAGCAACAGGATTGCCCTGCTCAGTTTGTCTATCACGTTGGATCTCGCTGGGATGTGCACTGCCAACAGAAAGCACTGGGAGGAGAAAGCCCACTGCCAAACTCTGAGGGCTTCTCAGCAAAGGGGGGTAAGAATTGGTCCCACCTTGCTAGTTCAATTACCAGACCACTGACATGGTCTGTCTGAATTGCAATCGTCCCTACAGGAAAAGTCCTGGAAGTACTGCAACACCAGAAGTACTGCTCTCAACTCCCGAACATTGATATGCAGATGTGAGTCTTGATCCCCATGTGCCTTGGGCAGTCTCTCCCTGAAAATGCCCCCCCACCCCCACCCGATCAGGGAAGCATCCGTGGTCACAGTGGCTAATGGAGGGGGTAGTACAAAGGGACACCCTATGGTTACATGAAGAGACGTCAACCACCACTGAAGATCTCTCTTGCAAGAGTTCTTAATTAAAATCATGTGATTCATTGGAAGTTCCTGATAAAACCACTGAGTGAACAGCAGCCATTGAAGAATCCGCATATGCATCCTTGCTAATGGTATGACCAGGATCGCTGACGCCATCAAACCCAATACTTTTAAAACTTCTGCAGCTGGTGCTCTGTCCTTTGAAACCAATGAGCTGACATGCTGGTGAAGAAGAAAGACCCTATTGATTGGTAGTCACAGAGTGGTGGTTGAAGTGTCTAACTCTGCCCCTATAAAGACGATATGCTGCAATAGAGACAAGGCAGACTTTCCTGAGTTGACTGTAATGCCTAAGTGATTGCAGAGTGTCCGAGTGTATTCCCTTGCCTGAATCAGTTGATGCCTGGTGGAGGAGGGAAGGAGCCAATAGTCTAGGTATGGAAACACCTGGAATCCTAGACGCCTCAGTTGAGCCGTGACCATTGCCATGCATTTGGTGAACACTCTGGGGGCTGTAGTGAGACCAAAGGGCAGGGCTCGAAATTGATAATGATTGGCTCCCAGCCGGAAACGCAGATGATCTCTGGATAGCCTGGCCATTTTTATGTGGCAGTACGCATCCTTGACATCTATCAAGAACATCCAATTGTCTTTCCCTAAAAAGGGAAGTATAGACTATAGCATGACCATACGGAACTTCTCTTTCCTCACAAATTGATTGAGTCTGCTGAGGTCCAAAATAGGTCTCCAGTCCCCTGTTTTCTTTGGAACCAAAAAGAATCTTGAGTAAGCTCCGGATCCTGTTTGGTCTGCTGGGACTGGCTGGATGACACTTTTCTAGCAACCTGTGGACCTCTATAGTTGCTTGTTCCCTGTAACTGGGTGGAACGTCCGGGATTCTCCTTGGGGGGCGTGGGTGGAGGGGAGAATGGTAAGAAATACCCTCTGGAAGTAATACTTTGTACCCAGCTGTTTGTTATATCTTGCCAGGCCTCTGGGTAGAAAGATAAGTGACCCCCACCTGCCTCCAGAGCAGGACAGCCGGGCCTCCTTTCAGGAACGCTGATAGGATTGACCGGAGAAGTGATCTTTGTCACTCTGGTGTTGCGGACCCCCTCTGCCACGAGGGCGGCGTCTTCCAGTGTTACCCCCTCCTCTGCCCCTAGAGGGGGGAGGGGTTCACCACGTGTGTCCTGAAAGGCTCCATGGGCTTTTCAAAAACATTTTCCCTCCCCTTTGGCCTTTGGGGTAAGGCCGAGTAGGGGTGGAAAAATGGACTCCGACGGCAGGCAGAGTCTTTCCCTCCTGTTCACACCTGGTCAGAGTTCTCTTCACTTTGGGCCCAAAGAGAGATGAGCCATCAAAAGGGGTGGTGACAAATGAAGACTTAAAGGGCTCCGAGAAGGAACACAAGTGCACCCAGTAATGTCTTCTTAGAGGAATTCCTGTACCCGCAGCCCTACTCGTCCCATCAGCTGCATATAATCTGAGACTCATGGATGAGTTCACAATGGAATTTAGGGTTGCAAGTTGGGCGGCAACTTTGTCGGAAGCCCCTGCAGCTACAGTACCCTGAAGAGTATCTCCCAACTCCTTAAAGAGATCTCTTTGCAGTCTGGTGAAATGGGTCAAATAGTTCAGGGATCAGAGTGTAAAACTCGCTGAACTCAACATGCGTTTCCCATATCGATCCATGATCCTGGACTCTCGGTTAGGAGGATGGATCAACGAGGAAGTCTCAGGCATTTTTTTTTTGGTGGCCGCCGCCACCACCATGGCATCAACAAGGACTCCTTTAAACAAAAAGGCTTTATCTATGGGGGCAGAAATTAACTTATTAGAGGCCCTCCGAGGGACAGGTTCCATGGACTCTGGTGACTCCCACGCCCTCTGAGAGACCAGCTGCATGAGCTCATCGAAGGGTGGAGACACCCAAGAGGTGGAAGGTTGAGACCCAAAAGCCTTCAGGAGAACTGACTCATCCTCAGTACGGCATTTGGACTGCCAATCACCCCTCTGCCTAAGGATCTTGAGTATCTCCACAAAGGAGATATCCTCAGAGGGGGATTGTGTGGACCCTTCTGACTCATCCAAGTCAGTGTCAGAAAAAGAGTCTTCCAAGACAGGAATTTCAACTGACAACTATGGGCTGCTTCAAAAGGTGGCAGAGTAAGTCTATACAGGACTAGATTCAGGTCCCAAGGAGGAATGGGGTCTTGCACAGGAGGTCTTAACATCATGGAACCCCTAAGAAAAGATTTGCACAGTTTGTGAGACATAAGACTGAAATCCTTAATCCCCACATGAAAATTAGATATTGCTGCTAGCTGAACTCGGAGTGCAGCAGCCGCTGAACCCTGGTGAAACAGTTCTGAAAGAAACTCTAGAACAATAGTAATGGGAGCTGTAAATGGATCAACTGCTCTGTTGTGTGCCCATATAGAAAATCTCTTCCATTTACTGTGATACAATTTTCGAGCCGAAGGCTTGTGAAAAGAGGTAATAATATGAGTTACAGCTGGAGACAGATCATGAAGCCTGACTAGTGATGGAACTGGAGCAGACATGCTGTCAGTTTGAGCGTGTGGAGACTGGGGTGAAGAGAACCTGACTAGAGTCAGGAGGTCTGGCACTGGGTCCAGAGTCCATGGGTAGTCTAACAGGTGAGCCCTGAGAAAAGGGAACCAAATCTGACGAGGCCAGTAAGGAGTGATTAGGATCATCTGGCTTCCCAACATCATTGCTTTCTGTATGACCTTGGGGATGAGTGGAAAAGGAGGAAAAGTATAAAGGAGTCCCGGGGCCAATCGTGGACTAGTGCATCTCTTGGAGACTCTCCCAGAGGGGGGATGAGAGAGGAAAAAGGTGCTGCATTTGGTGTTGATGGGGCTGGCAAAGAGGTCGCAGCAGGGTTGTCCCCACTTGTGGAAGATCATACTGGCTATTTTCTGGTTCAAGGACCATTTGTGAGGTAACAATATAGCCCTGCTTAGCTTGTCCACTATCACGTTGGAAGTCCCCGGGATGTGCGTTGCAATGAGGAAGCGTTGGGAAGAAATCGCCCAATTCCAAAGTCGCAGGGCCTCTCGACATAAGGGGTATGATCTGGTCCCCCCTTGTTTGTTTAGATACCAGACCACCAACATGTTGTCGGTCTGGATAGCTATCGTCCATAGAGGGAGAAAGTTGTGAAGTGCTTGCAACGATAGAAGCACTGCTCTCATCTCTAGGACACTGATATGCAGATGGGCCTCCTGCTCTTGCCATGTGCCTTGGACAGTCCTGCCATGATAATGCCCCCCCCCCCCAACCCCGAGAGGCATCTGTGGTCACAGTGGCAAAAGGTTAGTGCGGTACAAAGGGAGTCCCTGTGGTAAGATGACCTGGTTGAGTCCATCAGCGTAAGTCCTTTTTGCAAGAATCTGTAATCAGAATCTGATGATGTAGAGGCAACTGCTGAAATGACCGCTGGGATGACAGGAGCCACTGGAGTATTCTCATATGTCGTCTTGCTAAAGGTACCAAGATTATGGTCAATGCCATAGTTCCGAAAAGCTGCAACACTACCTTCGCTTTGACTCTTTGAAGGGGAAGTATCCTGTAAATTTGTTGCACAAGACTCTGTATTCTGTCTGCAGGTAGTCCGGCTGTCATATCGACCGTGTCTATGTTTGCTCCTATAAAAGTTATAGACTAAGTTGGCAAAGTAGAGGATTTTTCCTAGTTTATCGAGATTCCCAAATGGAAACAGAGCTTGACTGCGGAATCTGTTGACTGAACTAGGAGATGCCTGGTGGTGGCGGTCAGGAGCCAATCGTCCACGTATGGAAAGACTTGGATTCTCTGATGCCTTAAATGAGCTGTGACTACTGCCATGCACTTAGGGAATACCCGGGGGGCTGTGGTGAGACCAAAGGGCAGCGCCCGAAACTGGAAATGATTGGCTCCGAGCCAGAAGCGTAGGTAGCTCCTTGACGCTTTGTCCATCATTATGTGGTAGTAGGCATCCTGCAGATCTATAGGTTCATAGGTTTATACTAGGCTATCTGCCCTAAGGCATTTATAAGCCTAGCCCAAATTTTTATATGAAAAAATACTGTGCCCATTAGTTTGTTGTGCCTCTGTCCAGCAGTGACACAGAGATGATTCATCTCCCATCCACAGGTCTAGATTTCTCTTGAACAGAGTCAGCGAGGTGCTCTGCCTCACATGGACCGGGATTCTATTCCACAGCATAGGGAGTCTCCGAGTGATAAATCTATCCCTCCAGCACATCCTATTTATATTCGTGCTAAGGTTTAAGTCGCTTGCTCTAGTGGTTTTGGTGGATTTGGATTTTTTGAGGTGGAGCATGTCCATTAATTCCAGGTTGGACATGGCCTTGTATGTCAGGCACATGTCACCTCTGAGCAGACGGTATGACTGAATAGAGCTGGAGTTTCTTCAATCTGGCAGCATATGACAGATTTTGGAGTCCCTTTATCCTTTTGGTGAGGAACTTTTGGGGTCTCTCCAATTGCTGCAGATGTCGGGTGAGATACATCCATCATTGGTCTGATAAGTGAAGAGTACAGGGGAACAATGACCTCACTAGATCTGGATGTGAATCCTTCATGATCAGGTGGGCAATGTAGAAGATCTTTCTAACCACTTTAGCAACGGAGTGTCAAAAGAAAGGCCACTGTCAACCTGGGTCCCCAGGTCCCTGATAACCTCTTCTGTGCTTAGTGGATTGCCACCTATATGGTAGCTTGGGGTTACCTTGTTTTGGGTATGACTATACATTTTTGGCTTAACTTCAGGCCATGGCTCTGGCACCAGCTATCTGTTTCCGTGAGTCCCTTCTGAAGGATATCCATGTCCGATGCACTTTCCACTATGGCCCAGTTTGCAGTCGCCTGCAAACTTTGTCAGCCAAAATCCTCCCATGTTGGCCTGTACTCTGAGAAGTAGATGCCAAACAATAGGGGCCAAGGACTGTGGGACACCACTTGTGACCGCTTGGAGTCTGACATAGCCAGCAACTCTAACCCTGTGGGTTCTGTCCTCAGTTTGCAACCCATCTTGTGACATATGGGTTTACATTTAAGCTGGTAAGTTTTTCTACAATACCGAGGGGTATTGTGTCGAAAGCTTTGCAAGGTCAAGGTAGGCTGTATGGACTGCCTTTCCTCATCAATGGCCTTGGTGACTGTTTCAAGAAGTCGACCAAGTTCAAAAGGCATGATCTTCCCTTGACAAAGCCAAACTGGGTCGGGTCCAATGTCTGCAAGTCCCCTATATCTTTGTTTATGAGCTCCATTATGATCCTCTCCATAGCTTTGCAGACTAGACTTGTTAAGCTAATTACCAGGGTCTGTAGAGCCGCCTTTGTGGATTGGGACCACAGTTGCAGCACCCACTCCTTGGGCGCGTATCCTGTGGTAAGGCTGAGATTAAACAGCTGCCTTTTTAATTCCTCATTTAGCTGTAGCACACAGCCGGGGACACCATCGGTCCCATTGATGCTGTGTTTTTAGCTTTAGAGAGAGCAGCATTTGGGATGTCCGGGAGGCTACACTGGCTGGGATAGTTATCTCTCCTTAGGGGTTTGCACTGAACCTGTCTGCCAGTATGTTGGCAATGTCTGTGGGTTCAGTGATTTTTGTATCATTTTGGACTAATTCTGAGCATATCTGGGAGTTTCCACCCAGGTTCCTAACATAGCTGAAAAAGGCCTTATGATTGTCCTTTGAATCCATGGCAATTTTTCTCTCAAAATTGGCCTTAGTTGATTTTATGAGTGCTCGTATTTTTACTAATAATGATCAGGGGTGACTTCCCTTTTATGGATTTTGTTCTATCATGTAATAGCTTTCTCCTCTTATTGTAAAGTTTGTTAATGGCTGGGGTCCACCAGACTGGACGTTTGCCCTTTGTGGAAAGAGTCTTGGTTTTATTTGGGATTGCCTGATCCATGCAGTCCTGGAGGTGTTCATAGAAGGCATTTGTATGGGTTGTGGTTTCCACTGGCTCAGGGGCCTTGAAGGATACCACACCAGTCTTGAGTAGTGTGAAGTTTGCTTTAGAGAAGTTCTTCACTATGGTCTTTTGTTTGGGGTGGGGGATGTGGATTTCCAGTGAGATTAGTTTATGATCAGATCTCACCAATGAGGGATATACTCATTTTGTCCCCATGTTTGTGACAATGAGATCTAGTATATTTTCTCCTCTCGTGGGAACAGTGACTAGCTGTTCCATGGCATTTGAATTTATGAACTCCAGGAACCGTTGGGCTAGAAAGTTAGGGCTTGAGTAATGTTCCCAGTCTATATTCGGGTAGTTGAAGTCACCCAATATGATGGTGTTTGGAGATACATTTATATCGAGCACATTCAGCTCTCTCCCCCTAACAGAGGGAGTATGGATTGTAGAGTGACCATTCGGAACTTGGACTTCTTTACATACTCGTTTAACCTGCGGAGGTCTAGGATGGGTCTCCAGTCCCCTGTTCTTTTTGGAACTAAAAAGAACCAGGAGTATGTTCCGAATCCTGTCTGGTCTGCTGGGACCTTTTGGGTGACTCTTTTTAACAGCAACTTTTCTATCTCTATAGCCGCTTGATCCCTGTGATTTGGTGGTACATCTGGGATCCTTTTGGGAGGGTGTGGTGGAAGGGAAAAGGGTACAGAGTAACTTCTTGTGATAATGTCTTGTACCCACTTGTCTCGAGTGAGATTTAGCCAGGCTTCTGGGTACAAGGACAGGCAACCCCTGACTGGCTCCAGAGACGCACAGTCAGGTTCCACATCAGGAACGCTGATAGGAACGGTCATGAAAGGAATCGCAACCTCCATGATTTTGTGGGCCTACCCTGCCTCTAGGGTGACATCTACCATTATGTCCTCCTCCCCAGCCTCTGAAGGAGGAATCACCCTGTGTGTCCTGGAAAGGTCTCTGTGATTTCTTGAACCACATCTTCCTGCTCTTCTGACCTTTAGGGTAAGGTCTAGAAGGAACGGTAAAACGGACTCCCACTGCAGAGAGAGACTTTCCTTCTTGCTCACACCTGGTAAGGGCATCTTTCACCCTGGGTTCAAAAAGAGAGGATCCGTTCACGGGAGCATTGGTGAATGTAGACTTGAAAGGCTCAGCAAAGTTGCATAGATGCATCCAGGAATGTCGTCTTAAGGAGACTACTGAACCCGCCACCCTACTTGCACCATCAGCTGGTTATGAGATCAGCCGCATGGGGGAGTTAACAATAGATGTGAGAGTAGCCAACTGAGCCGACACTGTAGATGGGACTGCTTCAGTAGAGGTACCCTGAAGAGCATCTCCTAACTCTTTTAGGAGATCTCTCTGAAGTCTCGTAAAATGTAATAGATAGTTCAGCGATCGGAGTGTAAAAGCCGCTGAAGAGAAGATACACTTCCCGTACCTATCCATCGTTCGGGATTCCTTATTAGGTGGATGGATAGAAGAATAAGTCTCTGCTAGCTCCTTCTTAGTGGCCACAGCCACCACCATGGCATCAACAGGTAAACCCTTGGATAAAAACTCTGTCTTAAGGGGCGGAAAGAAATTTATTCGGCCGCCTGGGGACTGGTTCCACGGCATCAGGAGTCTGCCATGCTCTCTAACTCAAGATCCAGTAATTTGTCAAATGGAGGAGACACCCATGAAGCTGAGGGTTGAGACCCAAAAGCCTTCAGGTACACTGACACCTCATCGGATGGGGTAATGGTGGGCCAGCTGCCTCTCTGCCAGAGGATCTCCAAAATGTCTGCAAAGGAGACATCTTCAGAGGACAACTTAGGGGACCCCTCCGACTCGAGGTCAGTGTCAGATGAGACAGACTCATCAAGGGAGTCTACATGCTTCCTCTTACATGATTCTCTTCCAAGAGGGCTCCTCAGCGGGGTCTTCTGGGGAGGTCTCGGAAGATCGGTGACCAGCCAAATGGGGGTCCCGAGGCTGTGGGTCTCTACCATCCCAGGGGAGAGAGGATGCCGAAACCATAGCCGCGCTTGAGGGAGTATAGCATCAGTACCCCTACGTGGTACGGATGAACTATCCAACATTCTCCTCATCCTCACGAAGACAGATTCCTCCGGCTCCAAAGGAATCTGCTCAGAGAATGATGTAAGGTCCAAGCTCACTCGGGCCGATGCACCAAGAGGAAGACACGGCACTGAAGAGGTTCAGTTCCAAGTGTCCCCCTCGGGCCAGACCGAACAGCTTCGGACCACAGACACTTTGGATGGCGCTGATAGTGTCGGAGTGGAGCTCGACTCAGAGACAATCACACGGGGTGCTGGAGCCAAGGACACCACCATAGTCAGTACTGACAGCATCAGCTCCAAAGGCCCAATCTGGGTTGGAGGAGGAAAAAAGAGCAAGATCGGTAGCAGGAGTCAGCTCCGAGACAGAAATGGTCTGAGCCGATAAAAATTTTGGCAAAGCCGACAACTTAAGGAGTCTGAGCACCACTCTCTCGATGTCTTCTTCAGATAAGCTCCTGGAGGACAGTGTGGGAGACATCACTCTCTGCAATATAGGCGATGTTAGAGTAGGGGAGACCGGTGGAATGTCTGTAGACTGGCTCTGAAGAGGACTGCTAGTGATTGGCACTGAAGCACTTGGTGCCGATATTGCAGGGTCTGTGTCCAGAATCTCAATCGGCTCCGAAGACAGTGGAGCCGAAGAGACAGAGGCCAGCTCCGATTTTGGTAACTTCTGGGGAGGTTCAGAGACAGAAGTTGAGGCTGGAGAAGGCCTTTTAGAGGTCTTGCCCTTACCTTTTCTGGAAGACTGCGACCTAGCAGAGGAGGAAGAACTAGTTAGGTTTTCCTCGAAGGAAGGTTTTAACATGCCTTTTAGGATCAGCTTATTCCTCCGTTCCTGGAGCACTCTAGGGCTAATGGAATGACAAAACAGACACGTTTCTTGAAGATGTATGGCCCCTAAACAGTACACACAGACGCTGTTGTCCATCAGTGATGGACATTTTTTGCGAGCATTTAGTACACTTTTTAAATCTCGACTGTTTATGCCCTTTATGTTCTTTGGACATAATGGCAGTAGAGAAAAAAAACAACACACTCACACAACAAGAGAGGAACTAGATTCTCTAACTTAAACAGATCTAGCCCTAACTCTCACAACAAAAAATAAAAAGTAGTTTACTAGGTTCTCTAACTTAAACGAACCTAGTGCAAAGGAAAAAGGGGAACAAACTAGCACCTCTCATTACAGCTGAGTGCTCTTCCAGGCGTCTTCTGCAGTTAACTCCTACTGCTCCTCTAGGCATCAAATATTGATTGTTCATATTTGCATTAATAATTCCAAAACCATGTTACTTACAAGGTACCAGGATATTTTGTCTTGAAGCATATGTGATGGCAAACACAACTGTATTGATATTTGACTTCTCTCAATGAGTATTTTCTAGAACTGTAAGGTAATAACTTCATTTTTTTTAAAGGCTTAAGCCACACCCACTAGGAGTTAAAGGCACACACACAAAAGAGCTGAACCAGAGGTCATGAGTTAAATGGTCTAGTCTAAAAGCACACACTCACAGGAACTACACACAAAAGGCCAACAGGCCCAAGAATTTTATACGTAGTAATAAGTCAAATCCTGTTAACAGACACAAATCGGTATCACAATAAACCTATCAGCAATCAGAATAACACTTCACACGAAGCCAAAACTCCTAAAAGGTAGTAATAATAAAGAACTAAATCACTTAGACACGGCCAACCAAAAGAAGCTTCCGACTGAAGACGCGGAAAACGAGATCTGAGGAATATGCGCATGCACCATGGGATACCTATTAGCCATGAGCCAATCAGAAGTTTTCAGGCTTTCTAAGTGGTCGAGTCGGAGCTGAGGATCGGCTCCGAACCCACACGTAATAACAGAGGCGAGATAGGACTACATAACATTAAAAGTTTCATTGGGAGAAGGTTCATGTATTAAAGAAAAGTTATTGAAAAAAGAAACTTTACTTTAAACTATAATACTTTGCAACCACATGGGTTAAATAAGGAAGTTAAAGTGCAGTTGTGTACACTTACCATAAATATAGATGTTTGAGTGTATTCACTGTTGCAGTCATTACATTTGGGTTATCTGCCTGCAGGTAGCCCTCAGCCAGCCTGAATACCAGAGTCTTGGATTCCTGCGTCAGATGCTCTTCTTCTTCCATGACGTCAGGTCATCAGGGGTATAAAACATGCAACCGATGCCATTACATCAGTTTTTCTTGCCCCAGATGTCAGGTGCCCCAACAAAGGGAAGCAATTATATTTTATGGTACACCTCCATCAAAAAGCAAAAGCTTAAATACACCAAACAAGAAGGAACTGTACAGCCAAGAGAAGTTAGGGGGCTGGAGAGAGGGTAACCAGGACTGCAACAGTGAATACACTTGAACATCTACATTTATGGTAAGTGTACACAACTGTACTACGTTCTTTGTGTTTCACTGTTGTAGTCATTACATTTGGTTGATTCCCAAAGCTAAGGAAGGAAGGAGGAAGTTGGAGATTATTACCGGCCAGCTATTAAGCCCTGCAAGCCGGCAGTGGCAAAACCAGCTCTGGATTTGGAAAAAATAGGCATATGGTAATGCTTGGTGAAGGTATGTACAGAGCTCCAAGTAGCAGCTTCTAGTATGTACCTGGTAGGAACTCCTCTGAGAAAGGCTGTAGAGGTAGATGCAGCCCTGGTGGAATGTGATCATATCCCCTGTGGGGGATGTTTTCCATGGTGCTTATAGCAGAAATTAATGCAATGGGCTATCCATTTAGAAATGGTTTTCTTTGAAATGACCTTCCCCTCTGCCCCTGCAGCAAAGCCAACTAGAAGCTGTTCAGATTTTCTGAGAGATTTAGTCCTGTCCAAATAAAATCTAAGTTGTCTGTGCACATCCAAAGAGTGCAGTATTCGTTTTCCTTTGTTTTGTGGATTCGGGAAAAAGGTAGGCAAATGAATGGACTGACTGAGGGCCACACTAGACAACACCTTGGGCATAAAGGAAGGATTGGTCCTGAGGGAAACCCTGTCTGCATGGAAGATAATGAAGGGCTCCACTACCATGAGGGCCTGCAATTCAGACACTCTTCTTGCTGAAGTGATGGCTAGAAGGAAGGCTGTTTTCCAAGAAAGGAATTCTAACTCTGCAGATGCAGCTGGCTCAAAAGGAGGGAGAGTGAGCTTTTCCAATACAAAGTTAAGGTCCCAGGATGGAGTAGGGGCTCACCTGGGGGGGGGGTCTTAAATTCTTGGCCCCTCTGAGGAATTGCTTAACAGGGGGTGAGAGAAGAGGTTCAGTGTTATAATGTGCTGAAATGGCAGAGGCATGCATTTTTATAGACTAGAAGGATAGGCCCTTGTGGAGTATTTAAGTACTGAAGTATATGAGGTAAGCTGGGCACTGTTGTGCCCATCCCCTGAGTCTGGCTCCAGGAACAGTATCTTTTTCCGCTTTTCAGCATAGGACTTTCTAGTACTAGGCCTCCTTGCCTCCAGAGTGACATCTAGCACCTGCTTACTGAGGAATGCTATTGGAGAGCTCAAGGAATTAGCCCGGCTGCAAGGTTCAGGGTTTGAAGCTGAGGGTGCAGAATCTGGCCTGCCTGCTGGGACAGCAGGGCAGGGGTCTGAGGCAGGTGCCATGGTTCCAGCAGTGTCATACTGCGCAAGAGGAGGTACCAGTCCTGGCGTGGCCAGTCTGGTGCAATCAGTATTGTCCTTGGCTTATCCTGTTTGATCTTTAGCAGAATCTTCGAGAGGAGAGGCAAAAGGGGGAAGGCATAAACCGAAAGGATTTCCCAAGTAAAAGGACAGGGCATCCACTTTCCAAGCTTGACTGTGGGGAGTCCTTGTACAGAATTCGTCCAATTGGTAGTTCTGAGGGGAGGCAAACAGGGCTAACTATGGAGTCCACCATTTGTTCCTCAAGAGGTTGAATATTTTTGGTTCCAGTTTCCATTCGTGTGGGTCCATGAGATTTCTGCTTAAGTCATCTGCCACAGAATTTAGCTTGCCTGGCAGGAACTGAGCCTGTAAATGCACTTGGTAGCTCAAGGTTGTGTTCCGCAGAGCCAGGATTAGTCTCCGGAGAGGGTACGAGTGTCCCCCCCACACTTTTTTATGTACCACATAACTGTGGTGTTGTCTGTCTTTACCAATAGCCCTGGAAGAATGTGGTCCTTGAAGGCTGTCAGGGAATTCTGTACAGCTAACATTTCTTTCATCACTAAAATTTTAAATCAATCTTTTAACGATAAATATTATAAAACAGTTACAGGTTTGTAGCTAAAATGCAAAGTATTATAAGTGTATTAAGACTGTTGATTAAATAAACGTCCACTATGAAATTCAGACATCGGCATGCAGCCATAGTTCATGGAGAAAAGCATCAGCCAGGTTCCACGATGTCAGTTCTTAAAGTACCTTTAATTAAGTATTGGCAACAACGTTTTCACCTTAAAAGAAATAACATTCACCTCATTCTGAGAATTCTAAACCTGTGGAAATTTCTTTTTCATCATAGAAACCAAATTGTAAACTATAACTAAAATAGCATCATACATTTCATTAAAAGTGTATTCAGTTACACATAAAATTTTTTAAACAAAAATTTACATGATGTCACAATATAAAGTTTTTTATATTAAAAATTATATTTAAGTATATTATACAAGTATTAGACTGCTGTTTATAATAAACAATATTATAACTACTCAGATCATGTGTATTAGCATAGTTTAGATCAGAAAAAGCTTCAATGGTTCTAGCCAAAAAGTGGACCAGAAATCAAATGATATCTCAAAGATACATGTCAGATCTTAAAAATCATCTTCCTAGAAACATAAACCTGTGGAAGACTGTAATGCCTACACAAATAATGACCTGTAATGAGAAGGATATTCAAAGTCTCAGACTTCAATATGAGGACTTATGATGCCAACAAAGCATATTACATTCAATCTAAGTGGATAAACGGTACAAAAAAGTTTAAAACAAACATATTAAAACATGGAGATCATGAACAAGTTACAAGTCAAGTGTGCCTCAAGGTATTATAAATATTTTTTAAAAGTCTGTTTTATATAAACTAGACTGTGAGATCAGGTCATGTGTCAGCAAGAAGGTTAGCAGGAAAAAACTAAGGAATCCAGCCAAAGAAATGGACCAATCTAGGATAAAGAAACAGACACCCAAAACTACATAAAACACATAAATGCTGTTCTGGGAATTCTAAGCCTGACTAAAAGTTAAGATAAATACCATGCGTATTCAAAATCATGCTGAAAATATACTGTCTCTCCTTCTCTCCTTCTCTATATGCTCTTAATACCAACTAACATTTTCAAGGCCAATATTGTGGCGAATTGGCTTGAAAGGACTTTGGCCACATAATCAAGAAGGGGATCACAGTTTTTATAGAGTTCAGAAAACTATTTTTAGATTGGGGTTGGAATTTGAATATTAACTCAGTCAAGATAGAACACGAGATGTAAGGGTACAGTCAAATGCAGCAAGGTTAAATTGAATGGATTCCACTTTGGATTCAATCAACCATTTTGCAAGAGAATAGCTAGTTAATTCAAATTTGCTTTTAACAACATTTACAGTTAGTTATTTTATAGTGTCAATAAAAATGGTATCAAACATATACTGCTAGAACATCTTGTTTCCTTATTACTGTTTTACTTGTGTTTTACTGTTTTGGCGTTAAGTTCACTTTTTCAACACACTTTTATCTTTAGGTTGTGTTTTGCTTTTGAGCTTAGAATTATAAGTGCTTATGTGTAGAATACTAACTTCTACTGTTGAAGCTTGGTAGGCATGATGTTTGATGCTACTCCACAGGTTTAGAATCTCAGTGTTCTCAGATATTATTTTTTAAGATCTGTGGTTATGGTGTTTGTCACAGAAGGACTTAACCTTCACTTTTTGAAATGCGACTCCTTTTTTCTCCTTAACTACTTTGCTACACATGATGCTGACTTCTTCATAGTGGATTGTTTATTTAATCAAGTATTTCTTTTTGGTTGATATGCAGGTGCATCTGTCTTGTGTTCCATTTGCCCTGAATGCACCGCCCTGCCAAGTGAGCCCCCCATGCATAGTCTGAGGAGTCTGTTGCTAGGGTTTGGGAGGCAGGGGGTAGAGTGAAAGGGAGCCCCTTGTTGTGGTAGCAGGCCTCTGCCCACCAAAGGAACTCTGTCTTTATACAACGAATGATAGGAATCATTGATTCCAGGTCCTGTGACACCATAGGCTTTTTAGATACCATTGGAGTTTCCTCATATGCAGTCTTGCATATGGAATTAGTAGAATGCAAGAGGCCATGAACCCCAGGGCTTGCAGAAGTTTCCTTGCAGATAGCTGGGTCTTTGTGGCTAGCAGTTTGAAGTAGGTTGTCAAATAAACTTGTTTCTCTGGAGTGAGGAAAGCCATCTGGGAAGTTGTATTCAAGCTTGCTCCTAGGAATACAATTTGTTGGCAGGGCACTAGGTGAGATTTATTTTCGTTTATGGTGTACCCCAGTGAGTTTAGAAGTTTATTTATGAATGCCAGATGTTTTAATATCAATTCCAGGCTTTCTGCCCGAATCAATCGTTAAAGTATGGGTATATTTGAATATTTCTCTGCCTGCAAAATGCAATGTCTGGAGCCAGACACTTTGTGAATACCCTGGGCACAGTAGATAAGCCAAAGGGAAGTGCAGAGAACTGAAAGTGCATGGAGCCTGCCTTGAAGCGTAGGTATTTCCTGCAAGATTCCCTTACTGGAATATGCAGGTAAGCTTTCTTTAAGTCTAAGGTTGCCAACCAGGTATCTTTGCCTATCATAGGCAGCAGCTTTTGAAGTGTTAGCATCTTGAATTTTGGGATTACCAAAAAAGTGTTTAGAATAGTGAGGTCCAGGATAAGATGCCAGGAGCGGTCTTTTCTGGGTACCAGGAAAAGTCTTGTGTAAAAACCTTGTCCCCTTTCTTCTGCTAGGACAGGCTGAATAGCCCTGATACTTAGAAGAGAGAGAACCCACTGTCGAGCCTCTGAACATTGATTTGGGGGTAGGTCTGGCCGACCGTTTGGGGTTGGTAGGGTGTGGAAGTGGAATCTGTATCCTTGGAAGACTATATTCAAAACCCATCTGTCCTGAGTAATGAGTTCCCAGTTTTTTGCATGCAGGGTGAGCTTTCCTCCTAAGGGAGCAGGCAGATGAACAGGGCTTGGAAGGGTTAAGGTTAAGTCATTGTGCCATTTTCCCTTAGGGGGGTGTCTTACTATTCCCTGGTTTGGAAGTGGGATCCCCCCACTGCTTAGGCCTGTGCATAGCCCAAGAATGTAACCTAGGTGGTCTGCTGTTCCTGGGTTAGGCCTGGAAGAGGCTGGAAAGGACCAATTCTTTGAAGGCCACTGCCTACTAAATCTGGGAGGCTGTACTTGCAAGAAATCTTTAACAGTTTGCATAGATTTGGCTTTTTCCTCCATCCTTTTGAGGACTTCTGCTTTGCTGCCAAACAGGCGGTCTTGGTTTAAGGGAGCATCCAGCAATTTAGCTTTAACATGATCTGGCAAGTTTTGCTCCTTAAGCCAAACATGCCTTCTATGTACAGACCCAGTGACAGCAGCCCTGCAAGATGCTTCTAAAGAGTCAAAACCACATTGCTAAGTACTATGTTTACCAACTTGTTCTGCAGAAAGCATTAAATCCTGTAATTCTTTGTGTTCAGCATAGTCAGGAATCAACATAATTTTCTGTTTAAGTAGTTCCATAACATGCTGCTGGTACTTTAACATATGAAACTGACAATTTAAAGCCCTAATGGCCAAAGTAGCAGAAGTATATACCTTATTACCACAGCTGTCCAAGGCTCTAGAATCTCTATCAGAAGGGGTAGAGGTTTTGGCAGCAGTAGCCTTAATGCCCTTTGGTCCTTGGGAAATGGTCTCTGGATCCACAGTAGGATTCTTGAAGAGGAACTTGTGAGAGTCAGGTACTCTGTAATACCCACCCATCAGGTTTACTGGGAGCTGGAGCTAAAGTGTCTGGGGAAAGGCTAGATTCCAAAAAAGCATCATCCACAATGTCCAGAACAGGCAGGATAGATAAAGGTCTGTGTGTTGAGGCAGGAGTAAGAATTCCCTAAGCCTCTTTTTGGAGTGAGAGCAATCCTGGCTTTCCCAGCGGAAATGCTCCCTAAGAGTGTGCAAGGTTTCACCAAAAGAAAAATCTTCTGGAGGGGAAGCAGAGGAAATGGAATCCTCTGCATCAGAATCCTCACAGGGAGATAGGGGGCAAATCCTGGTAATCAGAAAAAAACAGAAATATCAGATTCTTGATCAGAAGAATCAGAAGGAAATTCAGTTCTAGGTCTCTTAGAGGGGGAAGGCTGGCTTCCCCTAATTAAGGTAATAAGTTCTTCAGCCATTCTTAGTATTTGTTTTTTAGGCATATGGGCCTGAGCATATGGTTTGGACGTTTGTTTTCTAGGCGTGGGTCGATTTTTAGGCCTGGATGAAGATAGCGTCTGTTTAAAATGCAAGTCTGTAGGCCTGAAAACACCCTCCGAAGCCAGTGCCTGCACAGCAGCTCCGGACCCATCCAAAGGTAGAGACAGACGCAGGTTCCATAGTCTAAGCATCATCTCGCGGCATACCGGACTCCGAATGTGTCTCAGTAGAGGCCTGCGAATCTGAAGTAGCGGGTATCAGGGGCTGTGAAAGCGCCTCACTGAGTACCGGCGAACTGGCGAGTAGCTTAGACCAAGCGTCGTCGGCAGTTTTGGACCTATGAGGTCCGTCTCTGTCTTTATCCTTACGTTTTTTCTGAATATCGGTAGTCGGATGGCTTACACAAAGCCATTTCTGGATAGTTATACAGAGTACCAAAATAATTTGCTGCAAATATAGACTGACGAAGAATAGTTCGGGGGTTGAACAAGGCACAAAACCGACAGCGAGGGACGTCGTGGTCTGGGCTTAAGCAAGGAATGCAGTACGAATGAAAATCTTTATGAAGTATTTGCTTTCCACAAGTAATACAATTGTTAACTTTTACTGACATCGGTTAAGAGCAAGAAAAAAGATCCCCAACGGGGTACTTAGCTTTTTTGGAGACTTCGGTTCTGAAACTCGAAAACGAAAATTTCAAGAGTCGGCCATCCGGCACTTGCGAACTGCTTCTGCTTCAGACACCACATGGCAAGAAAGATTGATGTAATGGCGTCGGCTGCATGTTTTATAGACCTGACGTCATGGAAGAAGAGACAGCATCCGACGCAGTAATCCCAGACTCTGGCATTCAGGCCGACTGACGGCAACCTGCAGGCAGATAACACAAATGTAATGACTGCAACTGTGAAACACGAAGAACATCTGGAAATACGTAATTTAATGTATTAATTAATTGTTTGATGGATTAACAAGTGCCTTGATTTTGTGTGCGTGTGTGTGTATATATATATATATATATAGATATATATATAGATATATATATATATATATATATATATATGTATGTATGAAGTGAAAAAGTGAATGGATTTGTACTCATTGAAGGCTTGGTGCTGAAGCGCTAAGCTGGAATTAAACTGCTGTAACTGCTGTTTCGTGTCCGTGACTATTACTATTGTTGTATATGGATTTTTGTCTAACAATTGTGGTATTTAAGATGTAGGACTCCCCTGAGTAAATGTTTGACCTCTGCCCTAACCACAAGTTGAGGGCTAAGAAAGAAGCAGGCATCAATGGCCAACAGGTCAGCTTTTATACAAGAGTCTGTCAAACTTGATCAAAGAAGATTCCAGAGATCTGGCAGAATAGGAGGGACTCGAGATAACACTGGGTCATGACTATGTTTGCAGCACCAAACCAAAAGGAAAACATTTTCCATTTAGCATTAAGACTTTCTAGTAGTGGGTCGTCTGGCCTCTTGTAGGACTTCAACCACCTCTTCAGAGAAGAGATGTCTTTGAAGAATAAAAATCCTATCATCCATAAGGTAATCCTATCATCCATAAGGTAAGGTTGACATATGGAAAACGTGGTTGCCCTTGCTGAGTTAATAGGCCTGGATGAAAAGGAATTCTCCAGTAATTTCCCTTTGTCAGGTAAAACAGTAGGGGAATTCGATGCTGCCTCAGTCAAAATGGTGCCAGTAAAAGGAGTATGGGTGCTTCCTTTTGTGCATTGTGAGGAATTTCTAAAGAGGAGCCAGAGGGGAAAATGTACAGAGGAACTTCCCTGTCCACTGGAAGGAAAAGGCATCTGCCCTCCAGGCTGTGGGAAAAGGGTCCCGGGTCCCCGGTGCAGAACTGCAGAAGCTGATGGTTGGAAGGTGACACAAACAGGTCTAGCTAAGGGGTGCCCCACTGAAGGGTAATCATCTGAAAACCTCCGTGTTTGAAGTCCATTTGTGGGTGTTTCTCCAAGCAACATCATAGGGAGTCTGCCAGCACATTGTTGTGAGAGGGGATGTATGTGGCTGTGAGAGTGATGTCTATTTGGGATGCCAAGTTCCATGTCTCCAGTGCTAACCTGCACAGTTAAGACTAGGTGCTTCCCTGTTTATGTTCCACATAAATGTAGTGTTGTCTATGTACACTAGGAGAGGGCCGGGCTTCTAAAGGTGGGCAAAAAACCTGAAGAGCCTGCAGAAGAGTCCTCACTTCCTTCCGATTGGTATGTTCTTTCTGGAACTGAGGTAGCCATTTCCTCTCTACTCTGTGTGATCCAGTCCATGCTCCCCAGGTCTCGTCTGAGGTGTCTATGTGAATCTGTTAACAGGAGAAGATTGTGTGAATGGCAATCCTGAGTTGAGCATGCCCTTTCCCCCTCCACCAAAGTAGCTCCTTTCTGAGACAAGGGAGGAGCAGACTCAGAGTGCACAAAGGATCAAAGTGCTGGGACCACACGGAGTTCAGGTACTACTAGAGTTTCCTCATGTGCAATCTGGCCAGAGGGAGACGGGTGGTGTCTATCACGAACCCCAAGGCTCTTAGCATTTCTTTTGCTGAGCAATGGGTTGCGGAGGAGAGATTTTGGAAGTAAGTGGTAAATAGACAGACTGTGAACTTTCTCCTGTGGAAGGAAGCCATGCATCTTCTGTGTCTACAGTACAGAAAGAAAACAGGTCCTTTGTACGAACCTTGGGGAATTTTTGGTAGTTTATAGTAAAACCCAGATGTGTCAGAAGATGAAGGGTGATGTTTAGATGCTGAAGAAAATTGTCTTTAAAATAGAGAGCCTAGATCAACAGGTCACCTAGGCAAGGTAAAATCTGAATTCCCCGAGTGGAACAGAAAGCTACTACTGGAGCATGACACTTTGTGAAGAGTCTTGGAGCTGTGGAATGACCTAAAGGCAGAGCAGTAAACTGGCAATTCGAGGAGCCAGGGGGAATTCAGAGGAATCTCCTGCAAGAAGGATGGATGGATATGTGTACGTAGGTGTCCTTCAGATCTAGTGACACTAAGAAAGCCTTGGGGAAGAAAGGCAAAAATGTACAAAGAGCATTTTGAAAGCTGGAACCTGCAACTAAGTGTTTAGGAGAGACAGGTCTAGGATGGGTCTCCATTGCACTTCTTTCCATGGAACTACAAAGATCCTGGAGTAAACTTTTTCCCATGAAGTCCTTTGGGACTTGTTTTGGTGTCCTACTTAAAGTGATCCTTTGTGGCATGCTTTTCAGAGAGGAAATATACACCCCCCCCCAAAAAAAAATGTCTCAGAAATGGCAAAATAAAATCATACTGTGGCCCAAATTATCCAATAAGACTTTTTTTATTAATACCTTTTAATTATAATTAAGCACTTTTATCTCTTGTGAGACTTTGAAATCAAATCCATATTAAAAAGCTGTTTTTAAATCCTTAGAATCATTGTGATTGGTTCCAAATTTAAACTATTTCCTGTTTCCCACCATAATTTATTTCCAATTTCATTAAAAGAATCAGTCAAAAATACTAAGCAGTCAATGCTAACAATAAAAATGTATAATATAACCATAATTACTCCCTAGCTTTCACAATAAAATAAAAATAAAAAAAACATTTTCCAGAAGATGTACAAATAAAAGTAACCAGATTTTTCCTTATATAATAACACGTCTCCCAAGGGGTTATGCAACAAAGGTATTGTTAAAGTTTAGCTGCCCTTAGTTTTAATACTGGAGCTAAAGATGTTTGATCATTTAGTCCTGGCGGGACACTAGAATGCAATTTTAATTGCCAAAGCAATTCACGATACTCCAGCAAAATTTCCCATTGTCCATCCTTGGATTTTGATCAACCTGTTCAAACACCCAGAAAAGAAACTTACTGCTCTTACAAGACAGAGTGTGCCTATAAAGTGCATTTGTTTCAAGCTTTTTTTTAATACCATGATAATGTTCATATATTCTAGTCTTTAAAGCTCTCTCAGGTCTTTCCACATAAGAGAAACTTTGCAGTAGGCTAAACAAACACCCTTGGAGGAACAATTAATATACTTATTCCCTTAAAGATCCTACCTAAACTGTAAAGCTGTAATTCCTCACAGGCACATTGGTGACACATTCCACATTTATATGTTCCCTTCTGTATATTGTTTCCTACTGAATATTTGTCTCTATCTTCCCTTTTTCAGGGATATTTTTAACATTATAGATTCTCTTATAAGTATATACCAAGGTCTGGAAAAAGTTTGTAAAGTATTAGGCATTTTGGAAAAAAATGTGCCAGTATTAATAATCATTTGCATATCCCGTTTTCTAGTTACATTTCAAAATAAAAGACCTATTGTAATCCATTTCCTTAACTTTGCCATTAAGCTTTAATCTAAACTCCTCTTCTTTAGCTCCTAATAAAGGGACGCACTTGGTACCCCAACCTTCCAAAATGTCAGTCACTAAGCCTTTCACCAAAGGACCTGGATATCCACGCTGTAAAAAAAATTCTTCTGTTTTAGCTAGTTCATCAACTAAATCCTCATACCAAGGGTCATCCGAGCTGCTCTGACCAACTGCTCCTTTACTATATTAATTTTTTGATGAGGGGAATGGTCACCATAACAACGTAAATAGGAGCTGGAGAAGCTCTCTTTCCGATGTAACCTGAAAATAAACCTAATTCTTGTTTAAATCCTTAGAAACAGTTATATCCAAGCAGTTGATCTCATTAACTTCATAACAGTGAATAAACTTTAAAAATTCAGTAGTGTTGTTAATAAAACACAAAAGTTCGTCCAATTCTATCTCTGTACTATTCCATATCAAACAGATATCATCTAAAAAACACAAATAAAGAGAAATGGATCCAAAATACTTGGATTTAAGGACAAATTGTTGCTTCCCAATAAAGCAACACAATGTTAGCAAACAGGGTGCAAGCTGCATCTGCGGCTACTCCAAACATCTGTTTATAAAATCCCCTCTCAAAATATATAAAATTGTTGGTTAGAACCAACTCCATACATTCTACTACCAACCTTACGTCACTTCCCTTCAAAAAATGACATTCCAGCAACACATTCTCAAACCACTGTAACCCAACTGAGTGGGGAATCACAGAAAACAAATCCATAATGTCTACAGTGACAAAAAGGGATTGAGGATTAAACAATTCTTTAGCAACTTTCATTTAAAAGTCCAACTAATTTATTAAAATATGCTCATGTAATTTAAGAAAAGGCTTTAGTTTCCTGTTCATAAAAAACAGCCAGGGGAAGTGTTATTGAACCTGTGACGGCTACAATTATCCTTAAGTGCAGATCCTGTAGATTTTTATGGACATTAAATATACCAAAAATGGAGGGAATAATTGGCTTTGAAACTGTAAGGAAATCAAATAATGTCCTGTCTATTAATCCTTGCGTAAAACTATCTTCTAACCCCAAATCTATTTTCAGCAAGAAACATGTACCTCTTTCTTGGATACCTGGATATATCTGGAATCACTATGCAACAATTCCAGTATTTTTGCTATACAGTTCCAGTGGTCCATAACTACCTACACCACCACCTTTATCTGGTTTCATTATCTTAATAGTTTTATTCCTATTTATGGCCATCAATACTTTGATCATAGTTAAGATTATACAATTTCCTCTTTTTATTTTTAACATACTGCCTTATTTCACTCTCAACAAAAACCTCAAAACTAAAGAGCATAGGGGTGCAAAGGGGGGTTTGTACACACTCTTCTGCCGGCTTTCTGGTGCGTGATTAATTAGCCCCATGTTGGAATAAATAAATTCCAAATTAACCCTGCATAAAAATAATTTAAGATCAGTTAAAACCTCACTAATATCAGTGTGTCTGCAGATAGTACATAAGTAAACCATTTCTTAAAAATTGAAAATGGATTAAACTGGGCTCTAAACCACTATAGTTGAATACGCTAAAATTATCATGGGAATTTACCAAATTCCATTCTTTTCTAGGTAACCTGGTGGGTGAATATTTTACCAACACATGGCATGACCATCCCTGATGACTGAGAGGACCAACTTGTCTGTGGTAATAGTTTCCGACTTTGCCAGGAAGAGAGAGAGTCTTTGGGAATAATGGGACCAAGGGCATTGGGAGGAGAGCTGCAAAGACAGTCACAGATTTTTGCATCACAATGAAAGTCTCCCAATGGGTTTTTTCACAATATCTTTTTATAGGGGTTTTCCTTCGTTTCTGGGCTGTCCTGAGACCCCTTCTAAAGAAAGTATGTTTAGATGGGTAGTTCCTACAGTATCTAGGAACTAAGGAGAGTAGGGTCTTGTCTGCAGTCTTTCATGCTCTTACCTTGGCACTGGAGAGTTCTGAATACACTTGCCTCCTAAGGCCCAAACAGCAAGTCCTTGTCCAACAGGGGAGTATAGAATTTTAGATTTAAAATCCTCAGGTATAGGCCGACTGTGAAGCTATGCATATCTATGAATAACAGATCCAGTGGCAGTTGCCCTAGAAGTATAACCTGCGAGTTGCCCTAGAAGTATAATCTGAGACACTGTAACTGCATTTAACTCGGTCTGGCAATTTGTGTGGCCTGCAATAGTAAGATCTACATTTGATGCTTAGACTCTGCTGTAGGTGGGGCGAGTACAACTTTAGAGAATGTAGGTCAGAGATAAAGTACTTTTGTCATCTGAGTCTGGTAATTGCCCTGAGGGAAAGGATAGCAGAGGTGTAAACCTTACCCCATCTATATACTACCCTACTTTGTCAGTAGGTAAGGCATTTGCACTGGAAAGAAGCTTAGATGGCTTTTGCCAGGAGAGAGACATGTTGCAGAGTGGTGTCACTGAGTTCTTGTACAAACATTTGAAGTAATCAGCCACCTTGTAAAGCTTGCCCAATCTCTTAGGAGCTGGAGGTTGAGACTCAGATGCAGGAGAGGTGGAATGAAAGATATATTGGAAAGTCTCAGGGACAGGAGGCACTGGAGAAGGAGATAGGGTACCCCTGCCCTAAATGGGTGTAATAAATCTTTTGAATATCAGAGATCTGCGTGGATTGCCATTCAAAATGTTTTATCATATTCTGTATAGTCTCCTCAAAAGAAGCTTCCCCAATGGGGGAGTAATCTTCGTCAGAGAAGATTTGCTCTGGAGAATGCAGCTGAGATAAACAGTTCAGAGAATGGTCAAAGTTGTACTCCTGTTCTCCATCAGAAGAGAAAACCAGGTTAAGTTTTTTGAAAAGTCTATCTACTCCTTTTCCCTATCTACAGTGGGAGAAGCCACATTCCTAGTCTTCTATGTTTTTAATTTTAGGCATGATGCCCGCCTGGATGAAGTGAAGAGGTTTAGAACCCTAACATCTGCCAGACAGCCTAAGATCTCTTTCCTAACTAGAGTTTGAGGGATGCCCTGTGGTTCTTTGGAAATTATGAGAGACAGTTCCTTGGACATACTGGCAGTCTACAGGGCCTAAGGAGCCATATCAGCCTCCATCTGGGTCTCAGAAGCAGGGAATTAAAACTAGCTGGACGTACAATGGGTACATCAGAGTCAGAAACGGACTGCAAATCAATTCAAGTTCTCTCTAGTTTTTTTCTTCAGTAGATAAGGGATGTCTGAGAATGCGGAGTCAGCCATCTTAGACTGGGCCAAGCATTTAAAATGCTGGATCTCGAGAAAAGTACAGGGAGTAGAAAACCTTGACCTAAGGGTTTTGTGAACGAACTACTGACAGACAGAGCAAGACTTGTGATCGTATCCCAGGCCTTGGCAAAAAGACACGTAGCATGCAAGTTCTTGTACAGAATCTGCCTACAGCACTCGCACTTACCCCTCCCAGCAAACATCTATAACTTTCAAAGAAATATCATAAGATTAAAAAAAAAAAGAAGGCTCTCCAATAGAGCAGTTACCTGAATTAAAAGATGAAAGTAAGTTACCATCAACCAAATGGCAGTCAGACAGGTGCACAACCTGCATTCGAGCTGATGGGAAGTTAGTCTGAGGAGCCACACTCAGATGTCCATTTATAAACCCTCAATGCATATGACCGGAAGTCATGGGTTGGATGTATGAACTAGAGAAAAAAAGCTTGGATACCCCGGCTGGACGTCAGAAGGAACAATCCATATGTCAGAAATAATGCAACAGTGGTTTCAGTCAGGACATCTGTTAATTAAGCAGCTCAACCTAAATGTTTCTACTGTGGATGAAAAGCCATGCTGTAAATGCAGAAGTACCACACTGAGAATGGGCACAAGATGCAAAGAACTACAACAGAAAACACACCAGATGTGTTTCTACTGATCACTGTGGATCATCCCAAGAAAAAGAAAATAATGAAAGAATCTCAGAATATGTATGAAAACAAAGCACAAGGTGGATGCAAGTGACAATATATTTTCTATAGAAGTAATACAGGAAGAACAAGATCACTTCGAAATACCTATACCAGGAAGAAAGAAAATTCTGGAAAGGGATATATGCAAGTTGGATCTAAATGTCACAAAAATTAACAGTGCATTTTTCAGCAAGACAAGAAAAAGTATCACACAATCATTTTAAACACCTTTACTAAAGTCTTACATTGTAGACCATTACAGAGATGCAATATAAACATTTTCTTAACAATTATCATTCACTCAAACATTATATACATTGATCATGTTCTACCTTCCCTAAAATCAATCATCACTGCTTGGAAGTGTTAACATACATATTTTTATATCCCAACCAGACTTCAGAGAATTTTTCTTCACATATCAAATGCAGGAGGTGTGATGGGACACAATGAGCAAACTGGGAGCACGTTTTTTGGGGAACAAGTTGGCAGACTTAAAAAAACAAAAAAAAACACTACAGGGTACTTTGTCAGAAATGCTAAGGAAGCAAATGGCTGTAACTAAGAAAATGATTATTTTGAGTGGAGATATAGGATCTGAACTGCTCAGACACAGTAAGGCCTTATTAAGTGTAATGTTAATGTCTGGCAAAACTAGTTACTAGAAAATCAAAATCAAAATCATAGCCAACTATGTACTGGGTATTGTTTGTTTGTGTCTTTTGGCTTTTCCCAGTTAGGGGACGCCACAGCAGAACTCCGGTCCACTAATGATTGGCAGTAGATTTGTAAAGGAGAAAAAAAGCCATTGTGATCTTTACAAAAGGGAAGGAGCAAGCTACACAGAAATCAATGAAAGCGCAGTTTTCTTTTGTAATTATTGACAGAATTCTGGGTGACCGCAGTAATCCCCAGGGATGGCATAAAATACTTACTCATAAGGAACAACATTGGATCATTACATTGGGGGCTCTATTTCCCCCTGGACTCAACAACCACTTGTAACCATAGGAATAGAGGTGGGTATAGTTCATGTTCAATGTTCATGTTAAATGATCTATACAACATATTTTTGTTATGAATTATTATGATTATTGGTTCATAGTAATCTGTATGCCTCTACTTCTTATATTTTTTCTACAGTTTTTCATATGTTTCATATAGAATCCGATGAAGGGCAGTTGGAGGTATGTCAACATACCTGCTTCGATTATAGCTGAACCAAGCATTATGAAACCTTGGACCAAGCATGGATTCCCCAATCCGGCTACATCATTATTTATTAAGCACATATTTTTTGGTTGGAACACCTAGTGCACTTTGTTCATGTTCTTGATGTGACTCTATGGTTATGATTACCATTAACCATATTATGTGTTAACTCATACCAGTTACATTCATGATATTTAATATAATATGTTGGGGGAATTTCATAATATTTTTCTATTATCACATGAAACTAATATAAATGTTATATCTGTTATTTAATGTCAAGCCACAATTATGCAGTATAGCCATGTATACTTTCAGTATCAAGCCATGAATGTATTTAATATTGGGCATTTCAGCAGTGTATATACATCTTTTGTGTTCTGTCTCTTTAACCATACATTGGTTGCATTTTCCACTCGTCTCCCAGGTGGGGTGTGTTTATAAATGGATTGTATTTTGTGTGTAATGTTCATACACTGAAGAAGGCATTTGTTGCCGAAACCGGTCTGTCTTACTAATAAAGGGCTGTTTTCAGCCAGTTATATGTAATAGATCTAGTATTTTTACTTTTATTTTGTGACTTATAGATCATATACTGCTGGCCTTGTGTTGTACATTTGAATGGTTTTGGCCGTGCATGAACCTACCAGCATAGCATCATGTTGGGTTGTGCTTTCTTAGCTATGCTGTAGGACAAAGGATCTGGAAACTATCGTTTTTTAGTACAGGGGAATCTTCCCCTGACATTTTTATTTTTTTGTTATTATTTGACCATCGTACGGATGTATGCAACCAATGATTGATGGTACTACAATCGTGATTTCGCTCAAGATGGGCTTTTTGCGTATCATGGTGGCGTTTGTGTATACCTATGGGGCCTACGCATCATTTTAAACGAGGAGCTGTTGTCTCAAGGACTATATATCCAAGGCTTGGTTTAGCTTGAATACATGAATCGAAGTGTCGTTTACGTGTTTGATTGAAGCAGGAGTTTATGTTGGTAGGTCCTGCAACTGGATATGTTTGTTTGAACTTTTCGTGAGCTTTAGTCTCATTTTTTCTATTTTTACTAAATACAGAGGGTTTACTTACGGATTTCCATGTGGCCTGATGTTTATAACTAATTTGGAGGCGTTTTAGGTGATCGTACAATTTTGGATCAGCATAGAGTGGAACAAACTGTTGGACTTTTGCCTAAACGGGGTTGGTGTGCTTTTGCAACTAAGTGTTTTTTCATCAGACTGCTTAGTGAATTTTATCGTTTGTCTAACTACTGGGTACTTCAGTCGAAGTTTCGTTATTAACATACGAGAACTGGTAGGGGAATTATGAATGTCTATGTTTAATGCAACGGGAGCTTCGTGGAATGGTGGTCGACTTTTTGACAAATACAAACAGCAATCTTTCGAGGTTGGGAATTATCAGTGACTGTTTTGCGGACACAGATTGCTTTATAATAACAGGAAGCTGATGAACAGTTCATATTCTTTGTTATTTTTCACTACATCTATATGTATATGCTTTTCTACATAGGTGGAGATGCTGCTTTTTTTAATAATTGTCTGCATCGCTCATGTCAATGACTGCCTACCATAACTTTTAACATTTGTTTTGTGTACAACATTATTATTTTTCCTCTATATTATGCTACTTCTCTATTGTGTAGGTCACTAATAATATCGTCTGTGCACTTATATATATATCAGGTTCTGTAGCAGGCCTTTTGGAGCCAACTATATTATCAATACAGTTTAACTGATTTGGTTAACTTGGTTCTTAATTATATGCACAGTATATACTTTATTATGTGAGTATCATAATATTGATATATTTTTGATATACTTTTGATATATATATTACTATAGGCACTATTGCCATGATATGCTTTTTACACCACTATGTTAGTCTTGGATATACCTTTTTAGGTCTAGCTAGGAATATTAGTGGTTTTTACAAGCATTTTTATGGTGCACTTGCAGGCCCTATAATCCAATTGTGCTATACAGTGTTGATGTGTTGATTGTCTGTTATCATACTGATTTTGGCTATCTACTGGGCACATCTTTATATTGGTACAGTTTGGGCTGTACAACAGACTTACACTTCGAGAGGTCACTAACACCTAATTTTAAGGTGTATAGACTGCATATTCAGACTATTGGTTTGGTTCTTACTTTGATATCTCCTCTTGCTGTGCTGGCATTGTGTGTGGGGGGTTTTTTTCTTTGGTATAACAATCATATTTTTTTGGTAGTAAGTAGGGAATCTTGATGTGACTCAGGGGCTGATATCCATCATCACTCTATATCATTATTAAATACTGATTCTCTGTCATAGTGTTTTAACTTGGTTTGTGGTCTCTGGTTTTGGGGCTTGTAACATATATCAAGCATGGACCTAGACAGTATCATTACTGGATTGTGTGCCGATCGGGAGGACATTGGAGTTTTCGGTATCCATGCCTCGCCAGGCAGCAATTCCAATGAATCAGTGGAACAATCAGCCATGAATTGTGAATTGGCATTTAATTCTCTTTCTAAGGGTCTTAAGTACCTGAGATCAAACATATGGCACTTGCGTTTGTTCCGGGCATATTTACATAAAAATATAGCCCCAAGGGGTCTTCGCATTCGGTTACAACCATTGGTTGGCAGACAAGAAGACAAATTATCTAATAAGTGGCGAGAAGCCTTACAGAAAGGGTCCATGCTTTTTGTCAACATACTGGCTCAATATTATGAACGTATGATTGACATTAACCTTCAGGAAGTCAAAACTATGCGTTTAGATTGCAAAAGATTTGAGTCTCAAACTACATTTCAAGACTCTATTAACAAGCTATCACAGAAACTCACAAACCATGATAAAATTACTAAAGATAGAAAAATCAAAAAGTTTAAAAGAGATTATATGGATTATCAAAGGGGGCGCCCTTTTGACTCCCAGAGAACAGTGAAATTCATGGGTACCAGCTCCGGCTCCACATCTAATGTTCCCACTCATAGTTTTAACAAGAAAAGACCTCGGTCTATTCTGAAAAACAGGGATCAAACATATGCCAGCTCAACAGGGGAGGATTCCCCATGTACTGATTACGATAGCTCCAGCAATAAGGATTCACCACATAGAAAAAAATCGAATAGAGCTATCCCTTTAGACAAGGTCCCAGGCGTAGGGGTGGATGCAAACAGAGAAGTGGTAAACATGCCCAATTCCCTCGAGGGGTTGATCCAAAATTTTCTTACGTAAATCAGGAGGTGAATCAAAATGTTTTGAATTTATCTAAAGAAACTTTGTCTGTACAGCATTTACAACTTTTGAATAAAGGCTTGGGTTTTATCCCTGGGTTCTTTTGTAATGAACATAATACTGTCACTGATGACATGAGTTTCTGCCGTAACTTGAATTTGAAACTGTTTTTTGCAGATAAAGACTCCCAAAGAACTGAGGAGTTCAGATTCATCAAATCTGATTTTCAACCACCTATGCATAAACATGTTTCGGTTTTTTTGCAAGCAGTACTTAGAGACCTACATTTTGCACATAGAGAACACGATATAATCGGATCCAATTTATCTACACAGGAATCTACTGCACTCAATGAGCTTAGGGAGAACAAAAATATTGCCATCCTACCAGCAGATAAGGGGGGAGCTGTGGTTGTCATGGACATGAGTTTATACTTGAATGAGGGTCAGTCTCAACTGTCTGACAAAAGATACTACATGCACATGGTATATGATCCTACTACTCATTTCAAACAGGAAACGGACAGATTTTTGAATCTTGCTCTTGAGGAGGGTATTATAACTAAAAATTGTGTTTTTCAGTTAACAGTTAAGGATCCCCAGAAACAAATCTTGTACTTGCTACCAAAAATACACAAGTCCATCACCAATCCACCAGGCAGACCAATTGTATCTGGTATTGGGTCTTTGACGGAACCTTTATCTGCCTTTCTTACCCAATATCTTAAACTATTGCTGTGTTGTGCAAGGGCTAGATTGCAAGATACGACCCAATTTTTACAGATCATACAGGACTGCCAACTTGAGCCGGGGTGGCTTATGTGCTCATTGGACGTCAAGGCCTTATACACTAGCATTCCACATTGGGCTGGTCTACAGGCCCTTCAATATTGGTTGGATAGGGCTGCTTTATATTCTCCAGGGTTCAATACATTACTTATCTGCATGACAGAACATGTTCTCAACAAGAATGTTTTTTATTTTCAAGGATTATGCTATTGGCAACTACAGGGCACGGCGATGGGAGCATCTTTTGCTCCCATTTACGCAGATTTATTCATTGCATATTTTGAAGAATGCATGATGTATGACCCACTTCATAACATCTATTTGGTTGAAATAGACATGTGGCGCAGGTACTTGGATGATTGCTGGATGGTGTGGCGGGCAGATGTTAGGTATCTACAGGAACTTGTTGAATATCTTAACCAAAATGTATGGGGTGTAGAGTTTACGGTTACATACGATCTCCAAAGCATTAACTTTTTGGATGTTACCATCACCAGAAATACCACACTGAGAATGGGCACAAGATGCAAAGAACTACAACAGAAAACACACCAGATGTGTTTCTACTGATCACTGTGGATCATCCCAAGGAAAAAAAAATAATGAAAGAATCTCAGAATATGTATGAAAACAAAGCACAAGGTGGATGCAAGTGACAATATATTTTCTATAGAAGTAATACAGGAAGAACAAGATCACTTCGAAATACCTATACCAGGAAGAAAGAAAATTCTGGAAAGGGATATATGCAAGTTGGATCTAAATGTCACAAAAATTAACAGTGCATTTTTACAGCAAGACAAGAAAAAGTATCACACAATCATTTTAAACACCTTTACTACAGTCTTACATTGTAAACCATTACAGAGATGCAATATAAACATTTTCTTAACAATTATCATTCACTCAAACATTATATACATTGATCATGTTCTACCTTCCCTAAAATCAATCATCACTGCTTGGAAGTGTTAACATACATATTTTTATATCCCAACCAGACTTCAGAGAATTTTTCTTCACATATCAAATGCAGGAGGTGTGATGGGACACAATGAGCAAACTGGGAGCACGTTTTTTGGGGAACAAGTTGGCAGACTTAAAAAAACAAAAAAAAAACACTACAGGGTACTTTGTCAGAAATGCTAAGGAAGCAAATGGCTGTAACTAAGAAAATGATTATTTTGAGTGGAGATATAGGATCTGAACTGCTCAGACACAGCAAGGCCTTATTAAGTGTAATGTTAATGTCTGGCAAAACTAGTTACTAGAAAATCAAAATCAAAATCATAGCCAACTATGTACTGGGTATTGTTTGTTTGTGTCTTTTGGCTTTTCCCGGTTAGGGGACGCCACAGCAGAACTCCGGTCCACTAATGATTGGCAGTAGATTTGTAAAGGAGAAAAAAAGCCATTGTGATCTTTACAAAAGGGAAGGAGCAAGCTACACAGAAATCAATGAAAGCACAGTTTTCTTTTGTAATTATTGACAGAATTCTGGGTGACCGCAGTAATCCCCAGGGATGGCATAAAATACTTACTCATAAGGAACAACATTGGATCATTACATTGGGGGCTCTATTTCCCCCTGGACTCAATGACCACTTGTAACCATAGGAATAGAGGTGGGTATAGTTCATGTTCAAGGTTCATGTTAAATGATCTATATAACATATTTTTGTTATGAATTATTATGATTATTGGTTCATAGTAATCTGTATGCCTCTACTTCTTATATTTTTTTCTACAGTTTTTCATATGTTTCATATAGAATCCGATGAAGGGCAGTTGGAGGTATGTCAACATACCTGCTTCGATTATAGCTGAACCAAGCATTATGAAACCTTGGACCAAGCATGGATTCCCCAATCCGGCTACATCATTATTTATTAAGCACATATTTTTTGGTTGGAACACCTAGTGCACTTTGTTCATGTTCTTGATGTGACTCTATGGTTATGATTACCATTAACCATATTATGTGTTAACTCATACCAGTTACATTCATGATATTTAATATAATATGTTGGGGGAATTTCATAATATGTTTCTATTATCACATGAAACTAATATAAATGTTATATCTGTTATTTAATGTCAAGCCACAATTATGCAGTATAGCCATGTATACTTTCAGTATCAAGCCATGAATGTATTTATTATTGGGCATTTCAGCAGTGTATATACATTGTTTGTGTTCTGTCTCTTTAACCATACATTGGTTGCATTTTCCACTTGTCTCCCAGGTGGGGTGTGTTTATAAATGGATTGTATTTTGTGTGTAATGTTCATACACTGAAGAAGGCATTTGTTGCCGAAACCGGTCTGTCTTACTAATAAAGGGCTGTTTTCAGCCAGTTATATGTAATAGATCTAGTATTTTTACTTTTATTTTGTGACTTCTAGATCATATACTGCTGGCCTTGTGTTGTACGTCTGTCACAGAGGAACAGCAGCAACTGATAAAAAAAATCAGATATCAATTTGGATACGGTAATCTTAATTGCTTTCTCACCTTTCTTAGCATTCAAAAAAGAAAATGCAATTTTATGTACTCGCCATAACAATAGATCTGTGTCATCCGTCTCCGTCTGGTTCAACCTGAGGAACTTTGGATCTGACTCAGATCGAACACTGGCCAATTCTAAGGTCTTTAGCCCAACTGGATCAGCCTCCCTTACTCATAACTCTCCACTCAGTTACCAATTCCCCAGACAGAGTTTGCCCCATAAAAGTAATCATAATGAGAAAAACTCACCATAACGTTCCATCTGTGTTGTCCATTTTAATTATTCAACTGTTGGGTTCAGATCTGACCCTCGGATCAGATTCAGCCACTTTTTAAAGCTCATGGAACACTGAAAGCTCTCGAGCTCTTTTCTTACCCATAATGCACTAGTCCCCTACCATACCTCAGATTTTGTTTGCTGACTTTTAGTAAATATAGAAAAGAACAAATACCGGTATCTGGAGCTCAAACAAAGGAACATCTGTTCCTCTAGCATTTTCTGATCCTTCTAGAAATCAAACAGGTAGGGTGTTGGAGGGAAGGAAGTTGAGGAAGAATGAAAATGGACAACACAGACGGAACGGTATGCTGAGTACATGATTTATCTGATGCTGTCATTTTCGTTCATTCCTTAACTGCTGGGCTAGAGTCCCCAGCCACCTCAATCCCAGGAGGAATCTAAGGAAGGATATTCTTGAGCACTGCTAAACCAAAGGCTGTTCTTCCCCTAGAGACCAGATCCAATTTTTAATGAGCAATACAAGTATGAGGGTAAGCCCAAGTTGCAGCTGCACAATCATCATCCAAGAAAGATCTGAATAAAAACACTGAAGAGGTTGCCACAGACCTGGCAGAATGACCTTTTAGAGGTTTTGGCAAAGTCGAACCTACTTTTTGGCAAACAAATTAAATACAATCAGTTAACCATTTCGCCAAGGTCACTTTGGTAACTGGTTTAACCAATTTTGAATCCAAGAATGAGACAAATAATTGATCCGATTTCCTGAAAAATGTTGTCCTGTGTAGGCAAAAACTTGACTACGTGTGAACATCTAGCAAATGTAGCATATATTGTCCTATGCTTGAAAAATTTGTAAAAAAAACCTGAAGATTGATAGTTTGATTAATATTGCATTCTGACACCACCTTAGGAAGGAGGGATGGGTTAGTTCATAAGGATATCCTTTCCTTATGAAAAATCAAGTAGTGGTATTGGTGCTGCGGTAGCGTTGTCGCCTCACAGTAAGACACTGTCCGGTTCGATTCTCAGCTTGAGCATCTTCTGCGTGGAGACATGCATGAATGGGCATACCTTTGTTGAAGGTTGTGCATCAGGGCTGGTAACTTGGCACGTAAAAATCAACTACCAATCATTAGCGGACCGGAGTTCCGCTGTGGCGACCCCTAACCGGGAAAAGCCGAAAGACACAACAACAACAAGACAGGGCTTGAAGTTCTGATATTATTTTAGCAGATGTAATGGCCACTAAAATTATGTTTTTTCTTAGAAATGTTAAATCACATTTGGCCAGCAATTCAAAGGGAATTGGGTTAAAAACTGTAAAACTAAATTCAAATACCACAGGGGAGTTGGATCTTTAAAAAGGGAGTCTAAGAAGAAATGTTCCCCTTATAAAGCTTTGTAGAATTTGAAAGAGGCTAAAGATGAATTGTCTACCCCAATGTGAACATTAGAAATGGCAGCTAGTTGTATTTTAACAGTTGAAGAACTGGCACCTTTGCTAAAATGTTTGCTAAAAACTCTAAACTCTTGAGATACTGGTGTTGAAAAAGTGTCAGTGTCATTCGGCTATAACCAAACAACAAACCCTTTCCATTGACTTCTGTAAATCTTTCTAGTAGAAGCTTTGTGGGAAGGTAAAAAATGTGGCGAAGCAAACAGGGGAAGACAGCCTGGAGTGTCTTGATATTAATGGAAGTGGTGAAACCATGCGGTTAATTTTAGGCCTAAGATGCCTGGGTGTATCATATTTGTCGGATGAGACAGAAGGTCTGGAATTAGATCCACAATTCATGAGGGACAAAGCAGATGAGGGCAAAGAAAGGAGAATCAAATTTAATAAGGCCAATAAGGAGGTATGAAGATAACGGTGCTCTTCAATCAAGATGCTTTCTGAAGGAATTTGGGGATTAGTAGTACAGGGGAAAAGGTGTAGAGGAAACCGGGGTGGGGGGAGCAATCGTGGAGAAGAGTGTCCCTCAATTATTCTTCCGGTGGGGGGATCAAGGCAAAGAACCCGCGCTTACAGAGGGGAGATACAAAGAGGCTGCACCAAGGTTGGCCGCATCGAAGGACTATCTTTGCCGCCACTGTCATGTTGAGTGACTACTCTTGAGGTATTAGAATAGACCTGCTTAACTTTTCTGCTGTCATGCTGGATTTCCCCAGAATGTGAGTTGCTATCAGAAATTGATTGGTTGAGATTGCCCTTCACCACACACTCAAAGATTCTTGACAAAGGGGGTAAAGACTTGGTTCCTCCTTATTTGCTGACATACCAAACCACTGACATGTTTGTCCATCTGGAGCACAATGCATCTTGGAAGGACAGCTCTCATTTCTAGTACACTGATATGTGTATTGGCCTGACTGTCTTTCCCAAGAAGTGCCCTGCCACCCAATCTGGGAAGCATCCGTGGTAACTATGGCCTTGGCCTGAGGGAAAGTGAAGGTGCAGCCTTGCATTATCTGAGTGGAGTGAATCCACCAACGGAGGTCAGATTTGCAAGCCTGACTTATCTCGATTTGGGTAGATAAGGGTTGATGTAGATAGGGCCAATGAGTTGCTAGGGTCCACTGAAGAATTCTCATGTGGTATCTTGCTAATGGAAACAAAACTATCACCTCAGACACTGACCCCAAAGCTTGAAGACTCAATAGAGCTGAGAGAGTGGAATTTTGAATGATCTTTTCGACCTGGAATCATATGGTTTGTGTCGACCAAAGCTCCAACAAACTCTAATATCTGAGTTAGCTCTAGTTGAGATTTCCTGTGATTGATAGTAATTCCCAGAATGGAGCATACTGGTGTACATAATCTCTTACTTTGATCAGATGATGCCTGGTCAGAGCAATTACAAGCCTGTTGTCCAAGTAAGGAAACACCCAGAATCCTTGCAGTCTCAAGTGAGCTGCCACTACTGCCGTGCACTTTGTGAACACCCTGGGGGCTGTGATGAAACCAAAGGACACAGCTCTGAATTGGTAATGACGGACTCCCAGCCAGAAGCATAGGCATCTTCTGGATCATTTTTTCATTTTTATATGAATAGCATGCATCCTGAAGACCTACTGCGCAAATCCAGTCATCCTTGTGCAGGAAAGGCAGAATGGATTGAACCATGCCCATCTGAAACTTCGTGTGCTGAACTGATTTGTTCAGACTGCTGAGATCCAAAATTGGTTGCCAGTCCCCTGTTTTCTTTGGCACTACAAAGAATCTGGAGTAAGTTGTGGACTCTCTCTGGTGTAGTGGGACCTCTTGGATGACTCTTTCTAGCTGCTTTTTTATTTCTAGTGCTGCTGCTTTCCTCTGACTTGGAAGACCATCTGGAATTGTGTTTACTATGAAAGGAAGGGAATGGGAAAATGGGATTATATAACCTCTGGAAATAATCTTCTGCACCCATGAATCTTTTGTAATCTCTAGCCCAGGCTCCCTGGTGTATGGATAGACAACCCCCGACTGCCTCCAAAGGTGGACAATTGGGCTTCTTTTCAGGAGTGCTGGTAGGATCTGTCAGAGACAGCATCTCTGGACCCTTGGTTCTGCAGGTCTCCTGTGCCATGCAGCAGGTATCTTCATTTAGTTTCCCCAGGGGCAGTGAGTGTGTGTGTGTGTGTGTGTGTGTGTGTGTGTGTGTGTGTGTGTGTGTGTGTGTGTGTGTGTGTGTGTGTAGGGGGGGGCTATCTCCATATAGATCATGGAAATGACCCTGGGACTTTCTGAACCACATTTTTCGACCTCCTCATTGATTCCTACAAAAGGTTCTTTGAAGAGTCAAAAAACGTATGCCCACTGCAGACGTCTTATCTTGCTCATACCTAGACATGTGTCTATACCCTTGGAGCCAAATAAAGAACTTCTATCAAAGAAAGCACTGATGAAGGAAGACTTCAAGGACTCCATGAAATCATGCAGGTGCATATCCAGGCATGCCTCCTAATGGAACTGTTGGAACCCTTCGCCTCTGCGGTACCTTCAGCTGCATGTCAGATGGACCTCATAGACAAATTTGAAATGGACTGGGGGGTAGCCAACTATGAAGCAATGGAGCTCTCTGCCTCAGATGCAATGACCCCAGAGAGGGATTTGATGAGTTCACCAGACTTCAGAGGGATTTGACTAAAGAAGTGTGCCAAACAGTTTAGTGACCACAGCACAAAGTTTGCTGAAGCGTACACATGTTTCCCAAATCTATCCAGCGCCCTAGACTCCCCCCGTTAGGGAGATGAGATGAAAAGAGGAACTTTGTTCTACAAGTTCCTTTTTTGTTGTCGCCACTACGATTCATGGCATCAACTAGTACTAAGGAAAAAGAAAAAGGGAACGATTTTTTTAACTTTAAATAATTTATGAAGGAATACCAAGGATGGTAACTAGTAAAAGGTAGAAAGAAAAAAATACCAGCAATGGTATTTGTGGAAAAATACACTAAAAGGTATAACAAGGGCAAGAAAAGAAAAGGTTATAATAAGAAAACAGTAAGTTATAAAAGGTAAGTTTTAGTATTACTTACAAAACACTATCTACACTCAAGAGCACACAGCCACCAACATCAGAATGAGAAAGTGGCAAACAATATCTGAGGTATGGTAGAGGACTAGTGCATTATGGGTAAAAGTGTGAGAGCTTTCAGTGTTCCATGAGCTGTAAAAAGCAGCCAAGTCGGATCCAATCCGAAAAGCTGTGGAATGAATGAAAATGACATGAGATCATATAATTCTGAAAAATGCATCTTCCAATAATGGAATATGACAACCAAGGAGAATGCAAGACTTCAGAAAGTGGGAACAATTTACTTCCAATGTCCGGTCATCTCTGAAGGAAAGACTCGCCAAGTCAACAAGAAGGTGGGGGCAGAATGGCAGGAAGGTTGAACCAGACAGACAGCACAGATCTATCTTTACGGTGAGTACATAACTTTCATAATTGATGTTTGCTCTGTCTGGCTTTGACCTTTGGGACAGAGTACCCAACCACGAAAAATTCCTTAGTAGGAACTAAGGAAGGATATTCCGCAACAGAGGAGCCAAAGGAAGCCCTGGATCTGACTGAATATCCAGCTTACAATGCAACACTAAAGTGCTGTGACCCAGCCAAGTAGCAGCTGCACAAATATCATCCATCGACACTCTAGAAAGGAAAGCTGTAACAGTAGCCACAGCCCTTGTTGAATGAGCCTTAGGCTTGTGTGAAGGTGTCTTGCATTTCAGACAATATGCAAATGAAATATAATCTGACAGCCACTTGGATAAAGTTACTTTAGACACAGGTGAGCAGAACCTGGATTTTGAAAAGGAAATTTGCAACTAACTAGATTTTCTGATAGCTTAGGTACAATACAAATAAAATCTCAATTGCCTATGTATATCCAAACAATGCAAAAGTTATTCACCTTTGTTGAAGAAATTGGGAAAAAACAACAGGAAAGCGGATCAAACTTTTGAGGTTATTCTTGGAAGCTACCTTTGGAAGAAAGGAAGGGTTCATATAAAGAGAAACCGTGTTTTGATGGAACACTACATAAGGGGTGAAAAATCAAGAGATTACTGCTCTGAAACATTTCTTGCTACAGTAACCACCACCCAAAAGAATATTTTAAAGGACAGCAGCTTCAAGTTCAAAGTAGCTCATGGCCTCCCAGCAAAAGGGATAAGAAGAGGTGGAGCCAAGTAGGCAAAATACTTTAGAATTGTCTGATGTTGGATCTGAAGTCCCACAGGTTGATACCAGATGGAGCAGACAATATCAGATCAATTGTTCACCTTTTTCTGAAGTCTTTTGCACAATGAAGACAGAATCTGAGTGGTCCCTGTACATCCAGGTAATGTAACTGGTATTCACCTTTGTTAGACTAATTAGGTAAGAATAATGACAAATGAACAGACTGATTCAATTTCACCACAGTGGATACTTTTGGCATAAATCAAGGGTTAATTCAAAATGTGATTCTGTCTTGATGGAAAATTAAGTAAGGGAGTTTTTGAAGACAAGAGCATAAGGTACTGAGGCGCTCTGCAGACTAAATGGCTACCAGAAGGATAGATTTTCAGGCCAGTAATTTAAATACCTGCAAAATTAGCCAGTTTGAAAGGAGGCCTAGTTAATCTCTCAGGTACAAAATTTAGATCTCAAGGGGAAGCAAGGTGAACAAAAGGTGGCCTGGTGCAGAAAACAATTTTTAAAAATGCTATGCATTTTTTAGGAGAAACTAGCGAGAAAGATTAAAATCTTGGGGAAAAGGATTACAGAGCAGCCATGTGAACTCTGTTAGAAGAGTAACAAGCTCTGTTGAATATATCCATTAAAAATACAAGTACCTGTGAAACAGAAGCTGAAAGGGGTCTATATTCTTCTGAACAGTCCAGAGAGAAGTTTTTTCATATGCCTTTGTAAAACATCCTCTTCAAAGGCATATGAAAAGTAGTTGTCCAACTGACCACCTCTGGATGAAGCGAGTGGTCCTGGCTATCACTGCAAATAGAGCAACTGTGCACCCAAACGCAGGGATTGAATGTTTGGGTGAGGCTGACTAGACGGGTGAGGCAACAGCTGAAGATGTTATGAAAGGAGTTGGCCTTCTCGAGGTAAGGTCAAACCGAGGAAAGACACACCTAATGGGGGGGTGGATGTTTCTCAATGACGATCCCTGGTGGAGGCCAGGGGCAACCCAGAAGTGGCAAGGTCAATGGGTAGATGCAGGCCTGGCTGAGCTGCCATGGGGGTGGAGTGAAATGCCGCAAACCAAGGGACCATACCATGCTACCACAAAGGAAGGGCAAGAAAAGTACAGTTGTGTACACTTACCATAAATGTAGATGTTCGAGTGTATTCACTGTTGCAGTCATTACATTTGGGTAATCTGCTGGCAGGTTGCCCTCAGTCGGCCTGAATAACAAAGTCTTAGATCCTGCGTCGGTTGCTGTCTCCTCTTCCATGACGTCAGGTCATCAGGGGTATAAAACATGCAGCTGACGCCATTTTCTTTAGCTTTTTTGCCCCAGATGTCATGTGCCCCCCAAATGGGGAGCAAATATATATATATAAGTAAACAGTAAATATATAATTATACTTTTTAGAAGCATAAACTTTACCTTCAACTAAAAGCAAATACACCACAAAGGCTTTACAGTATAGCGAAGGAAAGAAAAGGTATAGAAAAGGGTGATGACGGGTGGGTAACCCGGACTGCAACAGTGAATATACTCTAACAACTACATTTATGGTAAGTGTACACAATACTACATTTATGGTAAGTGTACACAATACTATGTACTTCGTGTTTCACTGTTGCAGTCATTACATTTGGGTAGAATCCCAAAGCTATGGATGGGAGGCTGGAACTAAATAGCATTAGGAGCGGCTATAAGGCCCTGCAGGACTGCAGTGGCAAAGTCTGCCCTGGATTTAGAGAAGAGAGGCAAATGATAATGCTTTGTGAAGGTATGAACAGAGCTCCAAGTAGCAGCTTCTAGAATGTCTTTGGTTGGAACTCCTCTGAGAAAGGCTGCTGAGGTAGAGGCAGCTCTGGTGGAATGTGACTCGATTTCCCTTGGGTATGCAAGTAGCAGAAACGGATGCAATGGCTTATCCACTTAAAAATAGTCTGCTTTGATACAGCCTTTCCCTCTGATCCTGAAGCAAATACCACCAGTAGTTGCTCAGACTTAGATCTGGTCCTGTTTAAGTAAAATCTTAGTTGTCTGTGTACCTACAATGAATGCAGAATCCACTCCCCCTTGTTCTGCGGATTTGGGTAAAATGTTGGCAGGTGAATAGTTTGGTTAAGAGCCACACTGGATACTACGTTAGGCATAAAGGAAGGATTGGTCCTGAGGGACACCCTGTCCGGGTAAAATGTAATAAAAGGCTCCACAGCCATGAGAGCCTATAGTTCTGAAACCCTTCTTGCTGAAGTGATTGCCAAAAGGAAAGCAGTTTTCCAAGACAGAAACTTTATATCCGCAGTAGCTGCTGGTTCAAAAGGAGGCAGGGTGAGTTTTTCCAGCACAAAATTGAGGTCCCATGCAGGAGTTTGTGATCTTCTGGGAAGCCTTAAATTTTTGGCCCCTCTAAGATACTGTTTTAGCAGAGGATGAGAGAAGATGGGAGGCTCCGTGTTGTAATGAGCCGAGATGGCAGAGGCATGGATTTTTATTGAGAAGTATAGGCCCTTGTCAAGCATCTCAGTCAAGTATTGTAAAATCTGAGGGATATTTGGTTTTGCTGTGTCCGTTCCTTGTGCTTGGTTCCAAGCACAGAATCTCTTCCATTTATCAGCATAAGATTTTCCAGTACTAGGCCTTCTGGCTTCCAAAATGACATCCATAACAGACTTACTAAGAGGTGTTGTTTGAATAATTACATAATCAGCCATGCTGCCAGGTTCAGAGTTTGTAGCTGAGTGCAGAATTTGATTGTTCTGCTGAGACAGTAGATGAGGTATCTGAGGCAAGTACCAAGGAGGGAGATGAGACATATTCTTTAGAACTGGGTACCAGTGCTGGCGAGGCCAGTCCGGAGCAATAAGGATCATTTTTGTTTTTTCCTGTCTGACCTTCAGTAAGACCTTGGGAAGAAGAGGCAGAGGAGGAAAGGCGTAGACTGATAGGTTTTTCCAACTGAAGGATAGGGCATCCAGTTTCCATGCTTGTCTGTGATAAGTCCTTGTACAGAATTTGTCCAGTTGATAATTCTGGGGAGAGGCAAACAGGTCTATGTCTGAGCTCCCCCATTTCTGTATTACCATGCAGAAGACTTGTGGATCCAGTTTCCACTCGTGAGGGTCCATAAGATTTCTGCTTAGGTAGTCTGCCAGAGTATTTTGTTTTCCTGGCAGGAAGTGAGCTTGAAGATATACTTGGTAAGTCAAGGCTGTGTCCCACAATGCTATGGCTAGTCTGCAAAGGGGGTAAGGAATGTGCACCCCCCCTGCTTGTTTATGTACCACATAACCATGGTGTTGTCAGTCTTCATCAGTAGTTGTCCTGGATGAAGTAAGTCCTTGAAGGCTGTCAGAGCATTCTGAATAACTAGCATCTCTTTCTGGTTGATATGCAGATGCATTTGTTTTGGGTTCCATATGCCCTGAATGCATCTCCCTGCCAGGTGGGCCCCCCCAAGCATAGTCTGATGCGTCTGTAGTTAGGGTTTGGGTGGCAGGGGGTAGAGTGAATGACAGTCCCTTGTTTTGGTGACATGCCTCTGCCCACCAAAGAAACTCCTGTTGTAGGCAGGGAATGACAGGAATCATTGTTTCCAGACGGTGACAATGCTGACTCCATAAACTTTTTAGGTACCATTTAAGTTTCCTCATATGCAGTCTTGCATATGGAATTAGTAGAATGCAGGATGCCATGAATCCCAAAGCCTGCAGAGTTTGTCTTGCAGACAAACTGGGTTTTTGTTGCCATCTGTTTGAAGTATATAGTCAGTTGCGTTTGTCTGGCGTAAGGTAAGCCATTTGGGTAGTTGTATTCAAGCTTGCACCCAGGAATGTAATTTTTTGAGAGGGTACCAGTTGTGATTTATTTTCATTTATTGTGTACCCTAGGCATGTTAGAAGCCTTTTTACAAACGCCAGATGTTGAAGAAGAATGTCCTTGTTCTCTGCTTGAATGAGACAGTTGTCCAAGTAAAGATAGATTTGTATGCTTCTTTGCCTGCAAAACGCAATTACTGGTGCCAGGCACTTTGTAAAGACCCTGGGCGCAGTAGATAAGCCAAAGGGCAGTGCAGAGAATTGGTAATGCATAAAACCTGCATTGAAGCGGATTTATCTTCTGCACGATTCCCTTACTGGGATATGCAGGTATGCCTCTTTTAAGTCTAGAGTCACTAACCAAGCGTTCTTGCCCAGCACAGGCAGTAGCTGTTGTAAAGTCAGCATTTTGAATTTTGGAATGTCCAGGAACATGTTCAAAATCGATAAGTCCAGTATTGGACGCCAGGCATTGTCTTTTCTGGGTACCAGGAACAGTCTTGAATAAAAACCTTGTCCTTTTTCCTGTTCTGGTACTGGTTGAATAGCCCCCATATCCATGAGGGACATAACTTGTTTCTGAGCCTCTGCCCATTGATGTTGTGGCAGATCTGGCCAACCGTTTGGAATTGGTATAGTATGGAAATTAAATCTGTACCCCTGGGATACTATGTTTAATACCCACTTGTCCTGGGTAATTAACTGCCAATTTTGAGCATGAAGTGCTAATTTTCCCCCCAAGGGGGCTGCTAAAAGATAAGTGCTTTGTGATGGTAGAGGGAAGTCATTGAGACTGCTTACTGTAGAGTTGTGCTTTGCTTCCTCCAGATTTGGAGGTGGAGGCACCCCATTGCTTAGACCTGTAAGAACCCTGTGATTGGTATCTAGAGCCTTCTGAGTGCCTGGATTTGCCTTGAGAGGCTCTGTTGGACACAGGAAAGGACCAATTTTTAGTAGGCCAGTGCCTACTGAATCTGGGTGGCTGCACTTGTAAGAAATCTTTTACAGTTTGCATAGATTTTGCTTTGTCTACCATTTTCTTTAAAACCTCTTCTGCCTTATTACCAAACAGAGTATCATGCTGTAAAGGGGCATCCAACAATTTAGCTTTAACATGATCAGGCAGATTTTGCTCCTTGAGCCAGGCATGCCTTCTAATCACAGATCCAGTAACTGTGGCCCTGCAAGAGGCCTCCAAGGAATCAAAACCACATTGCAAAGTATGCTTTCCAACCGGTTCTGCTGCATGCAATAATTCCTGTAATTCTTTATTTTCCACACAATCAAAAATCAACATCATTTTCTGTTTCAATAAGGCCATAACATGCTGTTGTTATTTAAGCATATGAAACTGGCAGTTTAAGGCCCGTTTCAGGATCAGCAACAGGATTTTTTGAACAGAAATTTGTGGGAGTCAGGAACCCTGTAATATCTGTCTGGCTTACTAGGGAGCTGGAGGTAGGGAATCAGGAGCCATGCTTAATTCCGAAAACACATCATCAACAATGTCTAATACAGGAGGTATAGCCAAAGGCCTATGCTGAGGAAGAAGGAAATCCCTACGCCTCTTTTTTGATTCACAGAAATCCTGATTCTCCCAATGAAAATGTTTCCTTAAAGTATGCAAGGTTTCTCCAAAAGAATAATTCTCAAGAGGAGATGCAGATGGAATGGTTTCTTCTGCATCTGAATCCTCATAGGGTGGTATAGAAAATTCCTGATCAGAAGAAATAGAAACCTGATCTGAAGATTTATATTCAGTGTCTTGCCTAGGCCTCTTAGCAAGGGGGGGGGCCTGATCAAGGTAATTAAGTCCTCAGCCATTTTGATAATCTGTTTTTTAGGCGTAGGGACCTGAGCACAAGGCTCATGCGTCGATTTTTTAGACTTAGAAGTTGTTTTTGTTTTTGAAGCTGGCGTCGGTTTTATATAGAAATGTTGAGGCCTGAAAACATCCTCAGAAGCCGGTGCCTGCTTAGCGGCTCCAGACCAATCTGAGGGAGAGACATCCACAGGTTCAATACTCTGAGAATCTCGCGGCATACCGGACTCCGCATGGGTCTCGGTAGAGGCCTACGACTCAAAAGTAGTGGGTATCAGGGGCGAAAGCACCACAGCACCTCTGGAGTACGCGACTGACTGACTGAGAAGAAGCATCGGTTTTTTGGACCCGTGACGGACGGTCTGTCTCTTTCTTTTTTTTTTTTTTGTGACTCCGGTAGTCTGATTGCTATCAGAGACGACATTCATGGGTAATAAAATCTGGATCCAAAATGGAAGCTCAGACATGCCAAGCCCTGCTTACTTCGATCCAATCCATGACCAGTCCCAGCAATTACCAGAATAAGTCTGGGGCAAACACACACACACACACACACACACACTGCTGATTTCATTGTAACGTCTGATTTTTAAATCTGTTACCATTTCTGATTACCGCGCAGTTAAATTTCTCTTTTCTTGTTATTTTGGTCCATTTGGATCAACGCTTCACCCAAGTCAACAAAGAACAAATATGATAAAGCCATCTATAAATATTTGTTTTACTTATTTTATCAGGGTAGAGCGCTGACCTCCATGGACCATTTTTAGACACAACCCAGGAGCAATGACTGGTTAAGTGAAGTACAGCTAGGAAAACAGAGGCTGAGAGAATAAAACAGCGGACCACCACAGCAATACTGAACATAAAACACTGCAGAAAAGTTACATTATGTTATGCAGAAAAAACTTAACAGATTTGTTTTTCAGAATATATACAAAGAACTTTTCAAAATTAGTTTAAAAGATGAAGAAAAATAAAAAATAGACACAGACTATTGCAACTAACTAAACATGCTTTATAAAAAATTAGGAAATTAAAAAAAAATGGCAATTTTATAAATGCAAGGCAAATAAATTAATAACAAGAGCCAAAAAAGGCAAACTTGCAGATTTACATGAAGGCCATTTCACACAGCAGTTGGTTAAAACTGAAACGAGATACAAAAAGTAGAAAAAGAATGACTATGTGAAAGATGTGATAATGTAATCAAAATAGCTTTTTTCTGCCTGCAAAAATAATCAAATGATTATGCAAAAATAGGAAAAAGCAAGAACAGAGAAAAATAAAGACGTTATTATAATAAAGATATTCATCATCTTCTTTCGGCTGTTCTCGTTAGGGGTCGCCACAGCGGATCACCTGTTTCCATTTCTTCCTGTCCTCTGCATCTTGCTCTGTCACAACAATCACCTGCATGTCCTCTCTCACCACATCCATAAACTTTATCTTACGCCTTCCTCTTTTCCTGTTACCTGGTAGCTTCATCCTTAGTATCTTTTTCCCCAATATACTCAGCATCCCTCCTCAGCACATGTCCAAACCAAAGTAATCTTGCCTCTCTGGCTTTGTCTCCAAACTTCCAACCTGGGCTGACCCTCTAATATACTTATTCCTAATCTTGTCCACCCTCGTCACACCCAGTGCAAATCTTAACATCTTTAAACTCTGCCACATCCAGCTCAAACTCTTGCCTTTTTGTCAATGCCACTGTCTCCAACCCATATAACATAGCTGGTCTCACTACTCTCTTGTAGACCTTCCCTTTCACTCTTACAGAGACTCGTCTGTCACAAATCACTCCTGACACTCTTCTCCACCCACTCCATCCTGCCTGTACTCTCTTATTCACCTCTATTCCACATTCACCATTACTCTGAACTACTGACCCCAAGTATTTAAACTCATCCACCTTCGCCACCTCTACTCCTTGCATCCTTCACCATTCCTCTATCCTCCCTCTCATTCACACACATATATTCTGTCTTAGTCCTGCTAACCTTCATTCCTCTTCTCTCTAGAGCATATCTCCATCTCTCCAGGGTCTCCTCCACCTGTTCCCTACTCTCACTACAGATCACAATGTCATCTGCAAACATCATAGTCCACAGGGACTCCTGTCTGATCTCGTCTGTCAACCTGCCCATCACCATTGCAAATAAGAAAGGGCTCAGAGCTGATCCTTGATGCAACCCCACTTCCACCTTAAACGCATCCGTTACTCCCACAGCAGACCTCACCGCTGTCACACTACCCCCGTACATATCATGTACCACTCTTGCATACTTCTCTGACACTCCTGACTTCCTCATACAATACCACAACTCCTCTCTAGGAACCCTGTCATATAGTTTCTCTAAGTCTACAAAAACACAATGCAACTCCTCCTAACATTCTCTGTACTTCATCAACACTCTCAGAGCAAACATCGCATCTGTAGTGCTCTTTCCCGGCATGAAACCATACTGCTGACCACTAATCATCATGTCCCTTCTTAACCTAGCTTCCACTACTCTTTCCCATAACTTCATGCTGTGACTGATCAATTTAATCCCTCTGTAGTTACTACAGCTCTGCACATCACCCTTATTCTTAAAAATCGGTACCAAAACACTTTCTCCATTCCTCAGGCATCCTCTCACTTTCCAAGATTTCATTAAACAATCTGGTTAAAAACTCCACTGCCATTTCACCTAAATACCTCCATGCTTCCACAGGTATGTCATCTGGGCCAACAGCCTTTCCATTCTTCATTCTCTTCATAGCTATCCTTACTTCCTCTTTGCTAATCCATTGTACTTAATGATTCACTATCCCTACATCATCCAACCTTCTCTCCCTCTCATTCTCTTCATTCATCAACCCCTCAAAGTACTCCTTCCATCTCCTCAACACACTCTCTTAGCTTGTGAGTATGTTTCCCTCATTATCCTTTATCACCTTAACCTGCCGCACATCTTTCCTAGCTCGGTCCCTCTGTCTAGCCAATCAGTGCAGGTCCTTTTCTTCCTCCTTAGTGTCCAACCTTTCATACAACTCTTCATATGCCTGATCCTTAGCCTTCGCCACCTCTCTCTTTGCCATGCACCTCATCTCCTTATACTCCTGTCTACTTTCTTCATCTCTCTGACAATCCCACTTTGCCAACCTCTTTCTCTGTATACTCTCCTGTACTTCCTCATTCCACCACCATGTCTCCTTGTTGTCCTTCCTCTGTCCAGATGTCATACCAAGCACCTTTCTAGCAGTCTCCCTTACTAGCTCTGCTGTAGTTACCCAGCTATTTGGTAACTCTTCACTGCCACACAGTGCCTGTCTTAACTCATCCCTGAACTCCATCTCACAATTACCCTTTTTCAATTTCCACCATTTGATCCTTGGTGCTGCCCTCACACTCCTTCCTTTTCTTGATCACCACCGTCATCCTACAAACCACCATCCTATGCTGCCTAACTACACTTTCCCCGGTCACCACTTTACAGTCTCCAATCTCCTTCAAACTTGCCCTCCTACATAAGATATAATCCACCTGTGTGCATCTTCCTCCACTCTTGTATGTCACCCTATAATCCTCCCTCTTGTTAAAATACGTACTCACCACAGCCATGTCCATCCTTTTCGCAAAATCCACCACCATCTGACCTGCATTCATTTGTTTAACACCATACCTACCCATCACTTCCTCATCCCCTCTGTTCCCTTCACCAACATGCCCATTGAAATCTGCTCCAATCACCTCTCTACAGTCATTACCACTTCATCCAGTTCACTCCAAAATTTTTCTTTCTCATCCATTGCACACCCAACTTGTGGAGCATATGCACTAACATTCATCATTACACCATCAATTTCCAGCTTCATAAACATCAAGATATTAATGCAGAGAAAAAAAGATAATGAAAGTACAGTTGCACAAGTAAACTTACCAGAACAGTAGATGTCAAACAGATCACTGCTGTAGTAGCCTTAAACTATATGGTACATACCCTGCCAAGGACTGGACCCAGTGTCCACCTTCCACATTCCCTAGCCACTGCCCTGCATGAGGGAAGAAAGATAAAACTTTGTGGCTACAGCTCCAAAACGTCAGAGCTGTCTTTCCTCAGATGGGGCTACATCTTTGACAAATGGGATGTGTAAAAACAAAAATCGCACACCCTGGTGTAACACTGGGAACAAAAGGGGATGGAAGGAGTGACCGTTTACTGCAGCAGTGATCTCTTAACATCTACTGTTACAGTAGGTTTATTTACACAACTGTATTGCGCTCATTAGTAGATCACTGCTGTAGTTGTCTTAAGCTATATGGGAAAAGTACCAGATCTTGGAAAGCAGAGGAAGATATAGAGGATCTAACTTGAAGTGTGTGATAAAGATGTGTGTAAAACACCAATTACTGCTTCGAGAAAATTTCTAGAGAACACCCCTTTCCAATAAGTCACACAAGTAGCCAAATAATCTGGAACTGTAGGCCCTGTATGTATTAGCCTGGTGATTAGATAATGTGAGAATAGTAACAGGCACTAGGATGGTACAAGATTAGAAATTGTCTGCTTAAGAAAAAGAGGCAGAAATGTTTATCTGCATAGGAGAAATCAGCTGATTAGCACTCCTGAAGGTTTTAGTCCTGTCAATGTAGTAATCCTAGTCACCCAAGGACATCCAGTACATAAAATTATTTCTCCCTGTTTTAAGGTAATGGAAAAAAAACACCAGGAGATAAATGGCCTGGGTAAGTAAAGACGATAGAGCTTGGGCATATATATTAAGGATCTGTTCTCAAATAAATAAATCACCTACCATAAAATCTTGTAACTCAGGTTATTATTACAGCAGAAGTCAGAGCCGTGAGAAACTCCTTTTCCCAAGACAGGAACTTTCAAACAGCCTGATGAGCAGGTTCCAAGAAAACTTTGTAATATTTACAAGCACACAGATTCCAAAAGGAAGCAACCAGTGTCCAGGGTAGGTGTAAATTTAAAATCCCTTTTTACCAACTACTAAAGATGAGGAAAGGAAGAAGGGAGAGGTACCTCAGGGCAGACGACAGATATGCCAAACTGGTAAATCTTGGTACATGAGTAAGAGACTTAAAGGATAAGAACCAATGAAATACAATATAACTAGGAGCATCTAGCTTTAAAAAGGGACCTGGTTCTAACATCACCACCAATTATAAAGTCATCTCCACATATTGATCTACAATTTGCCAGTAGCAGGTAAGTCTATCCCCTTTAACACCTTGCTGCACACCCTTAAACAAAATGGGGCCTAAAGTCTCAAGATTGTATTCACCTAGGCAGTCAACCAAAGAAATTGAGGGATGGAGTGAATCAAACAACTCCTGCCTTGTATGATTAAACCAACCCGGTGAGGAAACTTGCAGTAATTGCCCTTGATCATATTCAAAAGAAGAAAGAACTAATGTAGCCTGTGCCAAAAGAGAGAGTCACAACAACAACCTTTTGAAAAGCAATGCAGGGAGTTCCAGTAGATAACAAGGTAGTCCGATGATCTGAGGATAACTATTCATTCTCAATATAACCTCCCCTGTTGGGTATTTCCTTCTCTACCCTGACAATCCTGTAAGGCTTTCTAAAATCGTCACTCAACAGGATTTCAGATTCATTGGTAATAATTTCAAAAGTGACTAAATTTGGCAGTAGGATGATATTTTTTTTTCTTCAGGAACCTAAGAAAGAAGGTTCCTGCAGTCTGATCCCAGGACTCTCTTTCTTTAAGGTCGCAGTCCAAAGGTAGCAAACTTGCCTTTTTTATGTCTCATCTACAACTTTAGGCTCCTGGTGGCTTACCCCCTTTAAAGGTCAATACCACAAAGTGTCTAAAAAGTACCAGTCCCCTGTGAAGATTGGGAAAAGACGGGTGAAGGCTGCCAGCCTAGTAAAATAGAATTTGATACATAATTCTATCATTTGTATATATAAATGTAAAATAAAGGCTTATGTTCTTAAAGGAAAGAAAACACTGTAAAATGTGAACTTCAAGATTGTTGCAACATTGCCGTCTGCTGTAAGGAAAACCAAGCCAAGCATTTCAAATGTTCTTTGAAGTTACAATGATCTAAAAAGTGGTTCCGAAGCGGCTGGCTGAACACATTCTTTCTATTGTCTTAACTTAAGGAATAATTGTTAGAGTATACATGTGAAATGTCTTTTATTGTTGTAGTTACCAGAGCAGGTGTTAGATTGCTAAATAATGCAGTTCGTGGCCTGGGAACTCCAGACTAAGTGTCAAAATTATGTAATGTGAATACTGGGAAAACCTAAGTGTCAAAATGATGTAATCTGGGAGGGCCTCAGCAGAGCTGTTTGTTAGTGAGTTTAAAAACTATTGTTGAGAGAGAGACTAAGCATTTTGTCTTGGAGCATCAAACGCAGCACTGCTTATGCTCTATATATGTATGCAAGTAGGACTGTAGCACTGTGTTTTCTCTTAAGAATAGCTAAAGATTAGAAAGTTAGATTAAGTGTTTTTCTTTGACATCAGACCAGTCCTACTGTATTATTTTAAGTTTCTGTGTGATCTCCGAACTCTTCGATATCTATGTGGTGCAGTAGTATTGTCTTGTGTTTTAATTATTATTAAATATTTTAAAAAACCTTTACCTGCGGCTGGTTTGTGTAGAGATAAGTAGGCTCTAGAGTACATTGCATATTTATAGAGTTTATTGTAATAAGCCACTCTAAAAAGCCTTAGACTGAATAGTCCCATTACCAATTGGATAATAATACTGCACAGTAATAACTGGACACCCTTTCAAGGGCCTTTGGGTAGGTGATAATTATTAGCTGGTGGTGGCAGAAATTACTTCCGTATAGTCTGGGTAAAGGGGCACAGCTGGATAATCTGGGTCAGTCTTTCCCAGGAGTGTCTGTGAAGTTGTATAAATACTTATCTCAAAGTGTGGGTGTGTGACAGCTACCTGGGCAGAGACATGAAGCACTGGTTGGACAGAGAGGGTACTGGAGGTTAGCTTGCCAGCTAGGCTGAGATGTGGACCCTATAGCTGTGCCAGTGAGGAGTCTTACTGGGGACCAAGGGAGCAACCAGCCCTAGAGTGGCTGTGATCTCTGTGTGCACTCAAGGGAAACTGTACTTTGCTGTGTGCATTTGTTATACTTTCCTCTTCTATGAAACGACCTCCCTGGTGTTAGTGGTGAGGACTGAGGTTCCTTGATTGCTGGGCCAGGACACGGTCGTCACATATCTGGTGGCAGTGGTGGGATAAGATATCCTTACATATCTGTTTGGCAGCGGTGGGATATCCACATCACATATTAATTAGGTGGGATATCCACGTCACATATTAATTAGGTGGCAAATACTAACTGGCTTGTAGTGGTGTGGGTAGAGTGTATCCTGTGGCCTATGTGCAGTGATCTCTGAAGGTGTTTTGTACTCTAAATCAGCCACGCAGAGTATACTCAGAGTTCAGATCACAATTGTTTTATTTCTTTTGTTAGCTTAGTCAGTCAGTGTGAGCAGGCAGCATGTCAGCACAGGAGTATGGAAAGCTGACAAGGAGCCAGCTGGTGGAGATGTGCCAGGCTAGTGGACTGGTGCATGGAAACCTGACTAAGGGAGACCTGACTGCAGCCTTGGTTACAGCTGCATCAGAAAACAGCATCCGGGAGGACACTCAGACTGGCAGTGGAAATACAATATCCTCGGAGAATGGACAGCTCAACCTTTCTGCAAAGGACAACTAGACTGGCAGTGGAGATGCAATATATTCGGGGAATGGACAGCTCAACATTTCTGCAGTGGACTTAAAAATCCAGCTGGAGCTAAAGAGACTTGAGTTGGAGGATAGGCGTTTGGAGATAGAAGCCGAAGAAAAGGAGCGTCTGAGGAAGCATGAGCGGGAAATGCTGACTCTGTCAGAGTTATGGAGATAATGGGGAAGGGAGTAAGTGGACCTCAGAAGCACAACAGGTCAGTAAATTTCTGATGCAATTTAAAGAGGGGGATAACTTTGATAGTTTCATTCATGTTTGAAAGGGTATGCAAACAGTATAGTGTTGACCAAAGGTTCTGGGTACGGTTCCTGACCCCCTTAACTCCATGGGAAAGCTGTAACTTGTACATCACAAATGCATGACTCTGTCTGTTTTGATTATACTGCTGTAAAGAAAAGTCTGTTAGAATGTTTTAAGCTAACACCTGAAATGTATAGGAAAAAGTTTTGTGAGCACATACACAAGAGAGACGAAAATGTATGTGAATATGTTGTTGAACTGAGCACTTATTTTCATAGCTGGGTGAGTGGATGTCAGGTCACCACTTTTGAAGGGCTGGCAGACCTTTTGATGAGGGAACAAGCCCTCAGCACTTTGCCTGAGGACATGAGGATCTGGTTAGCTGATAGACAATGTGCTACTTCAGATGAGTTGGGGCAGAAGGGAGACCTTTACCTGGCCAGCAGGGCAGACCTGCACAGGAAGGGGACCCCCAGTACTGCTCATGGGTCTAAAGGAACCCATGGTGGACAGCACAGACTGCCCCAACAGAATCAGGGGAAGCCACTAGTCCAGGTACACGTCCAGGAGCTAGGGTTAAATGTTTTGAATGCAACCAGTGGGGCCATGTGGTATACAGATGTCCACTGAGGCAAGGTGGGGAACCAAAGGTTACAGAGCCAGTAAGTGGGAAAGACAAAATGCCAATAGTGGGTCGTCTTGAGACAATAGGGGTATGGGAATTACCATCCTGCAGATGTCCTGAGAGGGAAGGATTTGGATGAGGCAGTACTATGCATGAAGTGAGGCTAGGAGACAAGCATGTGGGTTTGGTAGCCTGGGGGAGACCCAGACAGACTGCATACTTGAGCCAGGACTGCTGAGGTGGTTACTTCAGGGAGGGAGCTACTCTGTAGCAGTAAGACTGAATGTGAGCCACAGCTGTTTGTGGGTACGGATGTTCCCTTGGACAGGGTAACTGCAAAGGTAGAGGTGAGTAGTAGTACCCAGGGCTGACAGTGAGGCACCACTGTCAGAGGATGCCAGACTTCCTGTGGAGGGGAGCTGGGAAGGGTTACAAGGAGAGAACTGAGATGGGCTCAGCTCTCAGACCCTACGTTGCAAGGCCTGAGGCAGGTAGCTAGTGAGGCACCCGATACTCAAGGGAAGGGGGAATCTGTATACTGGGACAAAGGGTTACTATACAGAGTGTGGACCCCCTGAGGGAGGGCTAGAAGGTGAGAGAGTACAGCAGTTGGCAGTGCCTAGAGCTTACCATCTGACACTTCTAGCCATAGCCCATGATACTCCCTTTGCAGATCATATGGCCATAACACCTACAAAGAGGCATATTATGCAAAACTTCTATTGGCCTGGAATTTCCAGAGATGTAACAGGGTACTGCAGGACCTGTGAGCCGAGCCAAAAAGTAGGCAAGGCAGGAGACAAGGTAAGAGCTCCTTTGATGCCTTTGTCTGTGATTGAGGAGCCATTTCAGAGGGTAGCTATGGATATTGTGGGTCCTCTGAGCACCCCAAGTTCCACAGGGAAAAGGTATATCCTAGTTGTAGTGGATTACTCTACACGATACCCTGAGGCAGTGGCTTTGTCCTCCATTGAGGCAGAGAAGGTGGCAAATGCTTTGTTAGAGATTTTCAGCAGGGTGGGTTTCCCAAAAGAAATACTGGCTGACCGAGGTGCCAATTTCATGTCAGACCTACTGGCTTGTCTGTGGATGTCTTGTGGGGTGAAGCATATGAAGGCCACCCCCTACCATCCCCAGACTAATGGTCTTGTTGAGAGGTTAAACTCTACAATCAAGTCCATGCTATGGGCATTTGTAGATCAGTTTAAGAGGGAGTGGAACAAATATTTGCCCCATCTGTTTGCTTACAGAGAGGTTCCCCAGGAATCCACAGGTTGTTCACCCTTTGAGTTGCTGTATGGGCGTAGGGGGAGGGGACCTCTAAATTTAATTTGAGATAAGTGGGAAGGTGAGTGAGAGTCTCACAAGGAGTCTGTTGTGGCATACGTCCTAAACCTCAGGACAAGGCTCAGGGAACCTGTGGGCTTGGCCCAGGAGAACCTGGCAGAAGCCCAACAACAGAAAAAGGTGTGGTATGACAGGAATGCTCAAGCTAGAGAATATGCTGTGGGGCAGCAGGTAATGGTTCTCATTCCTGTCAGATGCAACAAGATGCAAGCAGCTTGGGAGGGACCCTACAAGGTGGTAAGAAAGGTAAGTGATGTTAACTACATGGTGGAAGTGCTAGGCAGACGGCAGGAGTACAAAGTGTACCATGTTAACATGATGAAACCTTACCATGATAGGGAGGCCCTTGTGCTGAGTATTTGCAGTGGATTGCAGGAGGAGTCCGAGGGAGATCTGGGGACTGATCTCCTCAGTGAGGCTCTGCCTGACACCTAGGTGGAAAGGGTAGCAATGTCCCAGCAGCTATCTCCTACCCAGGTTTGAGAAATCCGAGCAGTGTTGCAGGAATTTGGGTACATGTTCACTGGGAAACCAGGGAGCACCCACCTGGTGCAGCATCAGGTGGATACAGGACCCCAAAGGCCTATTAGGCAGGCCCCTTATAGGATGCCTAAGAGAGTCAAACAGACTCTGAGGGAAGAGGTACAGGAGATGTTGGAACTAGGGGTGATTCAAGTGCCAAAGAAGGATGGCAGCACCAAGTCCTGTGGTGATTATAGGAATTTAAATAGTCATACAGTTGGATGCTTACCCCATGCCTAGGGCAGATGAGGCCCTACAGCAGCTGGGTGGGGCCAAGTATCTTACAACCATTGATCTTACCAAGGGTTACTGGCAGGTGCCCTCGACTCCCAGTGCTACAGAGAAGTCAGCCTTTGTGACTCCTTTTGGCTTGTATGAGTTCACAAAGATGCCCTTTGGGATGAAGAATGCCGCAGGGACTTTCCAGAGGCTGGTGGATAATATCCTAGCAGGAGCAGGAGGGTTTGCCTTTGCTTACCTAGATGATACTGCTGTCTAGAGCCATTCCTGGCCAGAGCACCTTCAGCATGTCAGGGAGGTGCTGGGCAGACTACAGAGGGCAGGGTTGACCATTAAGCCGAGGAAATGTCAGGTGGGTATGGCAGAGGTCTCCTACCTAGGACAGAGTGGGGAGTGGTAAGATAAGGCCAGAACCTGCCAAAGTGGAAGCTATTCAGGCATGGCCTGCACCTGTTACAAAAAAGCAGGTGAGGGCATTCTTAGGGACAACAGCAGGGTACTACAGAATGTTCGTCCCTAGTTATAGTACCACAGCTAATCCCCTCACAGACCTGATACGGATGAACAGGCCAGATAAGGTAGTGTGGACCCCAGCATGTCAGCAGGCATTTCAGAAGCTTAAAGAAGCTTTGGGAAGACCATCTGTGTTAGCAAGTCCAGATTACAGCCAAGAATTAGTTGTGCAAGTGGATGCTTCGAACCACAGGGTGGGGGCTGTACTTTAGCCAGATTTCTTCAAAGGGGGAAGAGCACCCAGTGGTTTATCTCAGTCGCAGGCTCCAAACCAGGGAGAAATGCTATGCAGCAGTAGAAAAGGAATGTCTAGCCATAGTGTGGGCATTGCAGAAATTTCAGCCTTATCTGTATAGAAGAAAATTCACTGTAACGAGAGATCACAACCCTCTAACATCGTTAAACAGAGCCAGTCAGCAAAATGCCAAGTTGCTAAGATGGAGCCTGGGGTTGCAAGCATATGATATGTCAGTGCAGCACCGTAGTGGGATTAGCAATGCCAATGCAGATGGGTTCTCAAGACAGGGAATGGGGTGAGGAATACCCAGACAGAGCTAGCCCTCTCAAGTGGCGTTTCTCAAGGGTCACTTAAAAAACTAGCTTGAGTTCTCCAGGGGGGAAGAGATGTGAAGATCGGGGAAAGATGGGCAAAGGCTGCCAGCCAAGTCAAATAGAATTTGATACATAATTCTATAATTTGTATATATAAATGTAAAATACAGGCTTGTGTTCTTAAAGGAAAGAAAACACTGAAATGGGAACTTCAAGATTGTTGCAATATTGCCATCTGCTGTAAGGAAAACCAAGCCAAACATTTCAAATGTTCTTTTAAGTTACAAGCATCTAAAAGTGGTGCCAAAGCGGCTGGCTGAACACATTTTGTCTATTGTCTTAACTTAAGGAATAATTGTTAGAGTATACATATGCGAAATGTCTTTTATTGATGTAGTTTCCTGAGCAGGTGTTCGATTGCTAAATAATGCAGTTCGCGGCCTGGGAACTCCAGACTAAGTGCCAAAATGATGTAATGTGAATACTGGGAAAACCTAAGTGTCAAAATGATGTAAATCTGGGAGGGCCTTAGCAGAGCTGTTTGTTAGTGAGTTTAAAAACTATTGTTGAGAGAGAGACTAAGCATTTTGTCTTGGACCATCAACCCCAGCACTGCTTACACTCTGTATATGTATGTAAGTAGGACTGTAGCACTGTGTTTTCTCTTAAGAATAGCTAAAGATTAGAAAGTTAGATTATGTTTTTTTCTTTGACATCAGACCTATCCTACTGTATTACTTTAAGTTTCTGTGTGATCTCCGAACTCTTAGATATCTCTGTGGTGTAGCATTGTCTTGTGTTTTAATTATTTATTATTAAATATTTTAAAAACCTTTACCTGTGGCTGGTTTGTGTAGAGATAAGTAGGCTCTAGAGTACATTGCATATTTATAGAGTTTATTGTAATAAGCCACTCTAAAAAGCCTTCAACTGAATAGTCACATTACCAATTGGATAATAATATTGCACAACAATAATTGGACACCCTTTTAAGGGACTTTGGGTAGGTGATAATTATTAGCTGGTGGTGGCAGAAATTACTACCGTATAGTCTGGGTAAAGGGGCACAGCTGGAGAATCTGTGTCAGTCTTTTCTAGGACTGTCTGTGAAGTTGTATACTTATCTCAAAGTGTGGGTGTGTGTCAGCTACCTGGGTAGGGACACGAAGTACTGGTTGGACAGAGAGGGTACTGGAAGTTAGCTTGCCAGCTAGGCTGAGATCTGGACCCTACAGCTGTGCCAGTGGGGAGTCTTATTGGGGACCTTGGGAGTAAGGGAGCAACCAGCCTCAGACTGACTGTGATCTCTGTGTGCACTTAAGGGAAATTGTACTTTGCTCTGTGTATTTGTTATCCTTTCCTCTTCTATGAGACGACCTCCCTGGTGTTAGTGGTGAGGATTACGGCTCCTTGATTGCTGGGCCAGGGCATGGTAGTCACACCCCCTATTATAGATCTGTACACAAACAGGGCAGTCATTTTCTTTTACATATTTTGATGGCTGGCCTATCCTTAGACTTTTTCATAGGTAGGTAACTAGGCTATTGGGTATAGGGCCTATATAAGCCTAGCCAAAAAGGTACCCTGGCTTTCGCCACCCAAGAAAATTATTTTCCTGTGCCCCTGTCAAGCAGATCCACATGTTGTTAATCTTGTTTTGGAGAAAATACTTCTTTCTCATCCTGGGATTTCTGATGAGCCAAAAAAAAAAATCTTTATTGAAGTTTTCACAAAGCATACTTTTCTAGACATCATCTCATATAATCCCATATCATAGATTTCCTTCATCAGGAAAATTTTGAAGGTTACTAGAAGTAATTTCTAAGATTTTTCAAATCAGTCTAGTATTTTCCTGGGAAAAAAACTCAAAATTTTAGATTTCTAACTTTGAATGTTCCCATGTCTTTGGTCACACTTCACTTGCGACAAATTCAATAACTGGTTTCTATTCCATACTCAGTAGGTTATTCCATATATATCAGACTATTTGTGAACCATGTCCAAGACCACTAGAAAGTACAGTTGTGCAAGATCTTATGATAACAGTACATGTTCTCCTTTTCACTGCTGCAGTATTTATTACCTCTGGGATCTCCTGCCAAGCATAACCCAACATCCAGTCAGTATACTAAAGTCTATTACTTATGGAGCATTATGTCAGTCATATGCTCCTAACATCAGTGTATGGCAAAAAGGTGACGTACATATCGCTCCCAAGTCAGAAGTGAAGTGCCCCAGGAGAACCAGGATCCCTAGTGTAAAGGAGGACAAGTACATCCAGAAAAAGGGAAGAAAGGATTAAAAAAGAAGAGCCCTTTGGCTAGTAGCAAAACACCAGCCATGTAAAAGAAGGAGATAAAGGGGCAGTAGGAAGAGAGTGAATACTGTAACACTGAAAAGGACATCTACTGTTATGGTAAGATATTACACAACTGAACTATGGCCTTCCATATCACTGCTGCAGTATTCATCAACTCTGGGAGAGTACAAAAGTGACAAGGAAGGCAAGGAGAAGCCCTCTACAAACCCATGCTGCACAGCCTTGGCAAAACCTGCTCTGGCCTTGGAAATGCCATCCAGTTTGTAATGTTTTGTGAATGTGTGAACTAAAGACTAATTAGCAGCTTCAAGGATGGAGATGGTGTCCAAACCTTTGAAGAAAGCCCCTGAGGAAGCCACTGCTCTAGTGGCATCAGCCCTCACGGAAACAGGCCACTACTTGCCATGAAAAGAATAACAAAAAGAAATGGCCTTGGAAATGCAGGAGGAGATGGTTTGCTTACAAACAGCAAAACCCAATGTTCTGTTATGAAAAGAAACACAGAGTTGATCTGATTTATGAAAGGCCTTTGTTTTGTCTACATAATATCTGAGCTGTCTATGTAAATCCAAAGTATTAAGAACCTTCTCACTAGCAGAGTGCGGAGAAGGAAAAAAGAAGCAAGTTGGATAGACTGATTAAATGACAACTCATTAACCCACCTTGGGAATAAAAGGATTTGTACACAGAGACATGCTGGCTCTATGAAAAAATAAAAAAGGAGGGATTGCCATCAAGGTCTGTAACTCAGAAACCCTTCAGGCACAGGCTACAGCAACTAATAAAATAGTCTTCCAAGTGCAATGTTGCAAAGAAGCTGCTGAAGGCTCAAAAGGAGTCTAAACCAGCTTTTCAAGAGCAAGATTAAGATTCTAAGTAGGGGGAATGGGCTTTCTTACGGGTCTAAGATGGACACCTTTAAGAAACTGCTTGACCTCAAAACTAGAGGACAAAGAAGAACTACATGGTAGACGGGCAGAAATGGCAGACAAGTGGGCTTTCACTGAAGAGTAAGCCACACCAGCATGTAGAAGTTCACACAGATAAAGAATCAAATGGCCCTCCACTGAAAAGGGGCCCTGCCGATGTTTTGAAACACCAAACAGAAAACCTCTTCCATTTGGACATGTATGAGTTTCTAGTAGTATGTTTCCTGGTCTCCTTCAGGACCCTAAGTATGTCCTCAGAGAGCTGGTGTCAGAAAGGAATCCGTACCCTATCACCCAAAATGTCAATTGAAGAGTGGAGAGATGAGGGTGAAGATCCAAGTGGTGAGGTAGCCTGTGATGATTGCCCCTAGCCAGATGGAATAAGAGGGGGAAGTAGCAGGTTTCCTGGTCTCCTCCAGGACCCTAAGCACATCCTCCGAGAGCTGGTGTCAAAGGAATCAGCACCCTATCATCCAAAATGTCAATTAAAGAGTGGACAGATGAGGGTGAAGATCCAAGTGGTGAGGTAGCCTGTGATGATTGCCCCTGGCAAGATGGAATAAGAGGGGGAGACAGAGCTGTCTGGGCCAAAAGGGAGTCACCAACAAGATTTTTGGAGAGACTCTCAATTTTGTGAAGGACCCTTGAAAGAGGAGGAGTGGGAGGAAAGGCATACAGGAACATTCCCTTCCAAGAGAAAGACATGGTGCCCAAACTTCCAAGCCAAAGGACATGGGACTCTGGAACAGAACTGAAGTTGCCTGCTCAGAGGAGAAGCAAAGGGATCTACTTCAGGAGTACCTAACTGATGAACTATGCCCAGAAATACAGCACCATCCATTTGTGAGGTTGTGTTCTGGACCTGATGAGAAAATATGCCAAAAGACTCAGCTCTGAAGGTACATAGATTTCCTGTAGGATGACCTGCAGGTTGCTGGCTATTTCTCATACTTGAAGGGTTAACCTGCAAAGAAGGCAAGACCTGGTGTCCCCCAGTTGCTGATGTACCACAAGACTGAGGTGTTATTTGTGTGAACCTTCATGGGACCTAAGACCCTGAGTGCACGGAAAGCTTGAAGGGTCAAAATGAGTGCCCACATTTCCTTGATGTTGACGTGATCCTGAGGTGACCAAAGGCCTTGGATGGCTGAAACGGCTCCTCATCCCAGCTCTGATGCATCTGTGAAGAGTTCCCAAGACAGTTGAGGAGGAAGAAAAGGAACACCATGATTTGGAGATGGATGCCAAATCCACCAGTGAAATTCCAGCTTGAGACAAGGGAGTAGAAGAATGAGATGGTCCAATGAGTGTAGGTATTGAAGGCACACTGATTTTAGGTACCACAAACTTCCTCATATGCAGCCAGGCCCAGGGATGCAAGGAGACAGTGAAAGCCATGAACCCCAGTGTGCTGAGAAACTCCCTGGCCAAAACAGAAGACAGGGGAAGCAGGGACAGAAAATTCTTGTGGTAGACAAAACATTGGAGGAAGGAAAAGATGCCGGCATAACAGCAGTTTGGAAACATGATTCTGACATGGAGTCAACACTGACTTCTGAAAGCTGATCCTGAACACTAGGCTGTGCAACAAAAGCTGGGTAAAATGAAGATCCTGCGCCAACTTGGAATGAGATTGGTGGAGCCTGAAGCAAGAGGTCATCCAGATAAGGAAATACCTGAATGCCCTGGAGCCTGCAAAAGGAGACTACAGAGACTCGACATTTGGTGAACACCCCTGGCGTTGTTGAAAGCCCAGGGGCAAAGCAGAGAAGTGAAAATGAGAGGAAGAAACACAGACGTGCAAACATTCCCTAAATAGAGGGTGGATAGGAATGTACAGGTAAGCATCCTTCAGATCCAAGGAAGCCAGAAAGGCTATGGGAAGCAAGAGAGGAAACCAAGTCTAGAGAGAGAACTCGGAAGGAAGGTACTATGAGAAAAGCATTTAGAAAGGAAAGATACAGGACAGGTCTCCAAGATCCCGCTTTCCTTAGGACTAGAAACATCCTGAAATAAAACCCTAAACCTCTCTGTCTGCAGAACTGGTTGAATAGTACCTTAGCCCAGCAGACCTTGAATTACCTCTGGAAAATGAGGAAGCTGTTCTTTAGGGAGTTGAGGAAATCTGGAAAAGGAGGAAAGTGCCTTCCAGGTCAAGGTAGCCCTGCCTGACGATGGAGAGAACACAAGGTGTCTGTGGTGATCAGTTGCCAAACAGAGCAAGAGAAAGCCCAAGGGACAAGGGAAGCTGGCCGAGAGGAAGGGAGGGTAGACAGTCAGATGGCTGCAGACTTGTCAGGAAAGGATTGCTTCTGGGATACAGGCATCTGAGTAGGCTTATCAGAAAAAAACTGCCTAGAAGTCTTTTTACCTTTGGAAGACTGTCTAGTTAGCCTATGCATAAAAACAGTCTCACTAGGATAGTTCTTCTGAAGGTTGGGAAAAGGCAAGACTAAGATCTGTTCCAAATCTTTCATGACCTTACCCTGACACTGTAAAGTTTTTTGAAAGATTAGCCAAAGCAATGCCAAACAAATTCTTGTCATTCCAGGAAGTGTTCACAAGTTTTGCTTAGATATCATCTGTTAAGGCCTGAAGCAAAACCAATAACAGTGCCTTATTACAGAACAAGATGCATCAGCCCTAGAAGCTGTATCGGCTGCATCAAAACTGCATTTAATAGCGTGACAGGCAACCTGAGAACTGGAACTGAACAAAGAGAGAACAGAAGCCTTACTCTCAGAATTAGACATCAAAAACAATTTTTCCCACTTGGGACTGGTAAACTGATGGAACCAAATAGCAGAAGTGTCCTCCTTTTTACCAATCTTCTCCGTGGTTCTACCAGCCTTATCCGAAGGAAGGAGCTTGGAAAAGGGCAACAACCTAGTATTACCTGTAGAAACCAAAATCACTGCAGGATCACAGAAGGGCATTTATAAAGGACCTTGCAAGCATCTGGCACCTTATAGAACCTATCAGGTTTCTTATGAGATGGAGGCTGAGAATATGGCACTGGGGAAGCAGAACAGGCATTTAACTGAGCAGCTTACACAGGAGTGACAGCCAAAGGTTTAGGAGTGTCCATTTGTTATAATTCATAACACCTCTTCTGGACAACGGAAACTTGGCAGCAATCCCATTTGAAATGCTCCATCAGGACTGTCACCAAAGGAAAGTTCCTCCAAAGGAGAATCAGGACTGACAGATTCCTTCTCAGTCTCATAATCTAAAGGTGAAGGCAACTGGGAAGAAGAAGCCAGGGAATCAGCCTCAGAATCAGAACCTCCACCTGAAGACTCTGGGTCCTTAGCCCTCTTAGGAGCAGAGGACTAAGGAGGAGTTTAAACCAAAACCACCTGAGGAGGCTTCAGTGACAAAGGCACTGAACCAGCCTTGAGTGAAGTCCTGCCATTCCCTCTGTGGATCCCCAGCGGCAGACATCACATGCTTAGTCTCCTGAATTTCCTTCATAGGGATGTCCACTCCGACAAAAGACAAAGTTCAGATCCCTACCTGAACTGAATTAAGGTACCCAGCACCTTTTCCCATACAAGGATCTGAAAACTCCTCCTAGGCCCCTTGGAAATAATCAGCTTCGATTCCCCTTCAACGCCCACGGCAGATGTTTGCAAAGCCTCAGAGGATGTGCGACAAGCAGGTTCTGTGACTGCTTCCAAGAAGGATATAGCAGAGAAATTCAAAGATATTACCAGGCTGTCATCTGGGTTCTCACTCACCTCAAGATAGACATGTGGAGGCTGGACAGTGGCAGACTCAAGACTAGGTTTCTTGGCCTTCTTTAGTGGCAGCTGTACAGTGGATATAAAAAGTGTACATACCCATTAAAATGCCAGTTTTTTGTGATATTAAAAAACGAGACCACAATAAATCATTTTACAACTTTTCACACCTTTAATGTGACCTATAACCTGTACAATTCAATTGAAAAATAAACAAATCTGTTAGGGGGAAAAAATGTACAATAAGCTGGTTGCATAAGTGTGCACACCTTTAAACTAATACTTTGTTGAAGCACCTTTTGATTTAATTACAGCATTCAGTCTTCTTGGGTAGGAGTCTCTCCGCATGGCACATCTTGACTTGGCAATATTTGCCCACTCTTCCTTGCAAAAGCGCTCCAAATCTGTCAGATTGCAAGGGCATCTCTTGTGCACAGCCCTCTTCAGGTCACTACACAGAGTTTCTATTGGATTTAAGTCTGGGCTCTGGCTGGGATATTCCAAAACTTTAATTTTGTTCTGGTGAAGCCATTCTTTTGTTAATTTGGATGTATGCTTGTGGTCACTGTCGTGTTGAAAGGTGAAATTCCTCTTCAGCTTTCTAGCGGACACCTGAAGGTTTTGGGCCAAAAGTGACTGGTATACCTTGATTAAAGCCCCAATTCCAGCTGAAGAAAAGCAAACCCAAAGCATGATACTGCCACCACCATGCTTCACCATGGGAATGGTGTTCTTTTGGTGATGCGAAGTGTTGTTTTTGCACCAAGCATACCTTTTGGAATTAGGGCCAAAAAGTTCATCCTTGGTCTCATCAGGCCATAACACATTTTCCCACATGCTTTTAGGAGACCATGTATTGCTTTGCAAATTTTGGCCGGGCCTGGATGTTTTTCTGTGTAAGAAAAGGCTTCCATCTTGCAACCCTACCCCATAGTCCAGACATATGGAGAATGCAGGAGATTGTTGCTTGATGTAGTACACATCAAGTACTTGCCAGAAATTCCTGCAGCTCCTTCAGTGTCGCTGCAGGTCTTTTGGCAGGCTCCCTGACTAGTTTTCGTCTGGTCTTTTCATCAATTTTGGAGGGACATCCAGTTCTTTGCAACATCACTGTTATCCCATATTTTCTCCACTTTTTGATGACTGTCTTCACTGTGTTCCATGGTTTATCCAATGCTGTGGAAATGTTTTTGTACCCTTCTCCTAACAGACACCTTTCAACAATGAGATCCCTTTGATGCTTTGGAAGCTCTCTGCAAACCATGGCTTTTGCTGTAGCAGGCAACTCTGTAATATCAGGAAAATCCTACTAGGACAGCTGAACTTTATTTGGGGTTAATCAGAATCTCTTTAATTGATGGCAGATGTGTACCCAAGAAGACTGAATGCTGTAATTAAATCAAAAGGTGCTTCAACAAAGTCTTAGTTTAAGGGTGGACACACTTATGCAACCAGCTTATTGCACATATATTACCTTTATAGTTTTCCCCTAACCGATTTGTTTTTCAATTGAATTGTACTGGTTATAGGTCACATTAAAGGTGGGAAAAGTTTTGAAATTACTTATTGTGGTCTTATTTTTTATATCACAAAAACCTGGCATTTCAACAGGTGTGTACACTTTTTATATCCACTGTACTCAGGGCAGAAGGACTGTGCCATGGTACCTTGGGCCAACAAGCTTGAGATGCTGGCTCTCAAAACAAGTGGAAAGTGAAGAAAGGAGACTACACAAAGTCTTGGAAACAAAAGTCTGACAGATGGAACACTGCGGGCGATTGTGGGATGCACCTAAGCAAAATGTGTACCTATTGTGGTGGACTTTATGCAAAATCTTCCTCTCACATTGATATTTCCTTTTCTTGAATAACATGCAACCCAATAAACAATACAAGGAAAAGAAAAAAGAACCCCAACGGGGTACTTATCTGAAAAATGTGGGCTTGGTAACACCAGCAAAATGAAAGGCTTTCAGATCAACATATGACAAGTACATTCAGACTGGCAGCAATGAAATTCAAACTTTGGGGCGTACATCACCATTAATCCCTATGCTGATGTAGGGAGCATACGGCTGATGTATGACATTCCCCAGGTAACAAAGGCTTTGGTATACTGGCCAGATATTCACCTAGACTTGGCAGGCAATGCCAGAGGTAATGAATTCTGCAACAGTGATATGAAGGACACCAAGGACGACTTTTTAAAATTACTTTAATGTTAAGAGATGATTGCTCTAACAAAATATTTTATATTCCTTTCTTCTTCTATAATTTCCAGACCTTCTGTTAGTGGTCACAGACATTACAGTGATGTATGCATTATTAATCAGGGGTAATCAGGTCCACCTCTCACCTTTACTGCTTACTATATTCAGTCAATTGTTGCAGGCAGGCTGAGAAGGAATGGGACACACCTTCAGAAAGTTAATTTGAACTTGGAGCTCTTCCATGAATTGGTTAATCTGCAAGGAAAGTTTCAATTACATCTGTTTGTCTCCAGCTATGACAGGCACTGAAAAAATTCTGCCCCGGGTTTCCTTACATAGGCCTGGAATAAAGATGTTTTTTCATCTCCAGAGAAAGAAATATTCCTCTGATTTTCCAAACTTTCCTCTGACACCCAGGGTTTACCTAAAGACTCACAGGGACTCTTTCCAGTGGCTTCCTTTAAAATAAATCAGGTGTAACCCACCAACACCAGCTAGCAGCTACTGTAAGATTTCAGAGTAGTTTAAGCACAAGCAGTCTTCCCACAAAGCTATTTGGCCAGAAAGTTAGAACTTCAGCATTCTATTCTTCTCTCATTTCTTTCCGAAAAGACAGGAAGCTGAAAAATTTATTAATAAAGTGACAGTATATTTCAATGATGTTTGATGCAGTCCTCTTGCTTCAGTCTTTCACTTTTTAATGTTTTGGGTTTCTAATACCATGACAGGAATGGATGCCATTCATATGTCAAAGTACGATTAAAGTTCATGAAATTAGTATGGTTTCACTCTTTGATGTCAGCCAAAAGTGCTCTTCACAGCACCCGCAATGTGCCCAGTAATGACTCCTCCTGCAATTCGTACAGAGTTACATGTATTGATAGCATATCTAAATATGATTGTAGACTCTTTTTATAACACACATTGTGCCTACTACTATTGGGACTGTCTGGGTATCTATCTTCCACATTGCTCTCATTTCTGCCTGCAAATCCTGATATTTTATGACTCTCTCTGCACGCAGGACACTGTAGTCACTGGGTGTGGCGATTTCAATGATCAATGCTACTTTTGTACTTTTGTCTTCTTTTCTTGGGCCACTATATCTGGTTTTCTAGCATCTATCTTTTGAAATGTTGGTAATGGATAATCCCACGTGATGTATACATCATTTTCTATGATGCTTTGTGACTCATGTTTCCAGTCTTTTTCAGCCACTTCAATCCCATAATGTTTGGAAAGTCCCCCGTGCAACCGTCTCACCACATTATTATGCCTTTTAGTATACAGTCCTTCTGCCATTAGTATGTCACAACCAGCAACGAAATATGCAACTGTTTCCAATCCGGTTTTACAAAACCTATATTTGGTCTTTGTAAACCAGCGTGTACACAGTCCACTATCTTGGGCCGCCAATATTAACATTTCATCTCTTGGTTTGAATTCACCTCTCCTTAACCAGTCCTGCATTCGTTCCTAATCAACATGAGGTTCTTCCAGAAGGTTTCTATACCTGCAACTATATTTATGCATGTTCCACATTTATTGCCTTCTCATCTGGTCCTTCACCTTATAATCTTTGTTTTTTGGCACATTCAGTTGCTGCCTGATTTTTATCTACTTCTGGTTTGATTTCCATTCCTGCTTGACACTGATATGCTTCTGCTAGATTAAGCATAGAAGTCATCTTAAATTTATTCTAATCACGTTTGAAAACTTTCACTATGTTTGGGTCTTGTGAGGTCAGCAGATATGTGTGGAGTCCCACAACTGCAGATCTATACATATAATCAATTTCAAGGAGGCCCAACTATCCCTCGGAACGGGGAATATATAATCTTGGTATGCACTGATTTTTATAAATCATTTGGTGAGCATGAAGCATCCTTCTTGTTTTCCTATCTAGACTATCCAACACGTTTTGGGGCCAGTCTAGCACTCCAAAACTGCAAGTCAGGACAGGAAGGGCAAACTGGTTTATAGCTTGGATTTTTTCCTAGATGTCAACGCTGTTTTCAGGATTACGTCTTCTAAAGTACTCCTAAGTTTTATTCGCATTTGTTCACGTTTTATTGTTGATCCTTCATCACTTTCTAAATATTTATACACTCCCTCTTGCTCAAGTTCTTTTATATCGCATTCTTGCCCCAAACTGATGTTTTCCTGCTTTAAAGGTTGCTTTTGCACATTTATCAAGACCAAATGACATTCTTATATCATCTGAAGAAGTTTTGACAACTTACACTTGTGCTTTCAGTTCCTCATCTGATGAGCTATACAGTTTTAAATCATCGACAGAGAAGATGAGAAGTCTTTGCACTGTTGTTTTTTAGGAGCCAAATTGCAGCCATGGCCTAAACTGTTAAGTAGACAGCTTAGTCGGTTAAGGACAAGGCAGAGTAGCAGCAGTGGCAGCGAGTCATCCTGGAATATCCACCTTTGAATTTTTATCCCTGGGATAATAATTTGTCCTTTACCATGGCTTAATTGCAAAGTGGTCTGCCACTGTTTCATAGTCACTAATATATTAGATCAATGTAGGGTGCATCCTATACATTTCCAAGCACTCTTTTACCCATGAAAGTGGGATACTATCAAATGTCTTTTTGTAGTCAAATTAACAACAAATGATCCTTTGTTCCACATGACTTTTTTTTAATGCCCCTTTGTTCTACTGCCATAATTGAGTCAGAGTATCTACCAGAGTCTCTAGATGATTTCTGAGAAATGTTTCAAACCTTGAATACTTGGAAAAACCTGTATTCCACAATTCTGATGTTGCTAGAATAAGAAAAAACTCACAAAAACATCAACAGACAATTTATCAAGATGTTCAGGATACCAACTGACAAATCTCCTTTTCCCCCTCCAGATAGAAATGTTTCTTGGGACACCTTACTAGATCATTCTCTGGATACTTCCTCAGAGTTCTTCTTAAATGAAGGCATCACAAACACAGGGTTTAATTCAAGCTGTGGACCTTTACTGTCTGGCAGTTCTTTAAGTACAGTGTGAATAAATTAAGCCTCTATGCTAATATAGCTGCTTCCTTTAGTCAATGGTAAAGGGCAAAATTCCTTCCACCCTCATTTGCCTATTTTGTGACTTAACCACACAGTGCTCCTATGATACACAACAGTGCTTTCCTTTGCAGGGATAAGCAACTTGTAACGGTAGATGTACAAGGAAATCCCAGATGAAGGAAACACGCTCCAATAATGAATTCAGTAAAGTAAAAACAGTAGTTAAATTTTATTCCAAGGTTTTACAATGGTAAGCGTTTCACAATAACTTAGTACTGCTTCATCAGACCAAAAAGTAACAGCTGATAATGGTCTTTAAATAACGTTTTAAAATTTTCAAAATTTCTAAGCGACCATTCAGAAGCTGACTAATCAAATGTCAATTACAATTTAAAGACAAAGCAAGCTAATTCATGATCTAAAACCATATATACAAATTCATTTAAGCTAAACGAAATGATATAAAGCTTCAAATAAATATCCTTGCAACGTATTCTATATATGTATATAGATAATATAAAAAACGTAAACTTAAAGTATTTAACAAATAGAATAAAATAAACACACATGTATATATTAATAAAATAGAATAAAATGTGTGTAAATTTATATTTATGTATGTTGCATCTATATAGGCATATACAATTCTATTTTATTAATACATACAAGTTATTTACTTATTAAATACTTTAAATTTATTTTTTACATTGATATCTATATACATATATAGAATATGTTACAAGGATATTTATTTGAAGCCTGATATGTTGTTTAGCTTAAATTAATTTGTATAGTTTTAGATCATGAATTAGCTTGCTTTGTCTTTAAATTGTAATTGACATTTGATTAGTCAGCTTCTGAATGGTCGCTTAGAAATTTTGAAAATTTTAAAATGTTATTTAAAGACCATTATCAGTTGTTACTTTTTGGTCTGATGAAGCAATACTAAGTTATTGTGAAAGCGCTTACCGTTGGTAAAACCTTGGAATAAAATTTAACTACTGTTTTTACTTTACTGAATTCATTATTGGAGCGCGTTTCCTTCATCTGGGATTTCCTTGTACATTTGTGAGGAGACGTTCGCTTTTTTGGTTGTTTTGTAACAGTAGATGTTTAAATGATCACTGCTACAGTAGATTTAGCTATATGGGTTACAGTCTGCATAACATATAACAGCCTGCCAGCTTCCAAAGTTTAAGGGCAACTTTAATTCACCCAACAGTTGTCAGCCTGAGCAGACCTGAAGAAAACCAAAAGTCTGGGCATTAGATCTTCATAACTTTCATGACAACAGAGAGGGGAGGCTAGAGGTCCTGAAAAAGGTCAATGCTAGGAAAATAAAAATTAAGTCCTCACCCTGGCAAAAAAAAAAAAAAAAAAACAGAAAAATAAGATGGATGGAGACAGCGGCTAGGTCCTGAAAAAGGTCAATGCTAGGAAAATAAAAATTAAGTCTTCACCCTGGCAAAAAAAACAGAAAAATAAGATGGATGGAGACAGCGGCTACTGCAACACTGACCATTCAAAGATGTTACAGTAAGCTTGCTTACACAACTGTACAGTGTTCATCATTTGATCACTGCTTCAGCAGCCTTAGCTATATGGATAGACTACCACAGCTTATACTGACTATTAGAAAGATAAGGGTTCAAAAGCACCTGAAGAATGGTCCTAGCAAAGCCAGAGCTGGAGGAGCACTCAAGTTTTTAGGGCTTTGTAAAGGTCTGTACAAGGACTAAGGTGCTGCTTCTAGAATACTTCTAGAATCCACCCCTTATCAAAAGGCCAGAGATAAAGTCAAGGTCCCAGCGGAATGTGCTTTACTCTGCATAGAACTGGGGAAGGTATAATAAAAGGTAATAACACAACAACCATTTGGAGATACAGTGACCTGTGTCAAAGCAAACTTTTTTCTTACCTTCAAAAGAAATGAAACATCCGATCATAGTTTTTAAAAAGTTTTAGCTCTGTTAAGTTAACTTCAGAGTCATCCTTGCATATTCAGAATACAAAGAATCCTTTCTCCCTCATTTATTTTTAGGATATGTAAAGAAGGCAGGAAGATGGACAGCTTGTTTCAAAGAAAACTTGGATACTACTTTAGGCATAAAAAATCATTAGTTCTCAAGTAAGCCCCATCTTTGTGGAAAACGAGATAAGGATGACCTACCAAAAGAAATGCAACTCGGACACTCTTCTTGCAGAAGTCGCATCAATCAGCAAACTTGTTTTCCATCTTTAAGAACCTCAAATTAGTAGGATGAGCTGGTTCAAGTAAAGAAACAGCTAATTTTCCTAAACCACTTAAAATCCCAAGGAATAGCCACCAGTTTTCTAAAAGGCCCGGTATGCAACACCTTTCAAAAATATTTTAATATGGGAATGCACTGAAAGGGAGGGATCCATGAACAGATATGCTGACATGGCTGACAAGCATACCTTGCCAGAGGAGTAAGAAAGGAGAGAGAACAACTCAAACAAATAATGTAGAAAAAGAAAAATACTAACCCTCAGAGGTTCCTGGTTCTTCTCTTGGCACCAACTAGAAAACCTTGTTCATTTGTTAATACATACACACACATCTTGAGTGAACAGATCCAGTTTGTGAGGAAGCTGGTGGTAACCTTACTTATCCATGGTCATTCTGAAGATTCAGAAGGACTCTCCAACAGACAACAATGTGGTTCTACCTTCATTTGGAAAAGGCCATCAGTGGAATGGGTGGAAAAGCATGCAGAAACATTCATGTCCAAGGGAAAGAAAAATCATCTGTTTTCCAGGTCTTCTTGCAAAAATTTGTCAACGGATTGTTGTGAGTAGAGGCAAAAAGATCTACCTGGGGTACTCACGACAGTTGGGCCAAATCTTGGGAGACCCTCAGACTCAGTTTTCATTCATGAGAGTCTATCCTGATCCTACCCAGCTTGTTTGCCTTTCAATCTTGCCTTGGCTGTATACAAGACGTCAGCAGACAGATTGTACAAACTAGCCATGGTAGCCTGGGATAAAGCTTTACAGTACATCGGTTAAGATCTGCTTCCCCCTTGCGTATTTATGTACCACATACTGTGGTGTCATCTGTGAATACTTGTATAGGTCCTGGTGATCACTGAAGATTGACAGAGTTCAGATAATTTAGAAGAGCTAACATCTTTTATGTTTGTGTGTTTTTATTTTTATTTTTTATATTCCAAAGACCCTGCATTTTTATCTCCATAAACACTATGCACCAAATAAAGTCTGAAGCATCTGTTGTGACAGACTGTCCTGGAGCAGGAAGGAAGAATGGGAGACCTGGGTTCTGAAAATGTTGGTGTCTCGACCACAAAATCTCACTTTTCATAAATTCCAAAACTGGAATCTGAAATGTCAGGGGATGTTGATGCTGGGACCATAAAGACTTCAGGTATCACAGGATTTTTCTGATGTGGAGTCGTGCAAGAGATATCATGAGTATCAAAGGCACCATGAGAACCAAAACACAAGGGAAATTCCCTTGTTGAGATGGTAGAGTGGAACAACTCAGGAATAGATCTAAATTCAGACCCATTTTTCCTGTGAAAGAAAAGCACTTTAAAGTGAGGGGTCCAGCTGACCACTCAAACACAATCCTGTCAGGAGGGGTCAAGCAATACTTCTGTATGTTCTCTTTGAATCCCAGCCTGTGGCCTGTGCAGTAGATACCCTCACCCAAGTGAGGGATTCCTGACAATAGAAAATGACTCTGCAGATATAAACAAGTCAACTACACAAGGAAAAATGTGAATACCTTGCAGCCAGCAGTAGGCTATCACAGGAGCTAGATACTTTATGAATACTCTTGGAGCAGCAGATAGACCAAAAAGTACAGCAAAGACATGATAATGTGATCCAAGCACAAAACCATATGAAACGCCTGAAATCTGGATCTATAGAAATAGGACGATATGCATCTTTTAAATCTAAGGTCACTAGAAAATGCAAATGGGGAATAAGAGGTAACAAGTTGTGAAGTGACAACATTTTGGACTTTGGCACCATCACAAGAAGGTTCAAAAAGGAGTGATACAGAACTGGTCTCCAAGAATTTTCTTTGGCACCTTAAACATTCCTGAATAAAACACTTCCTTTAAATGGGGAGGAGGGACAACTTCTATCACCCCACTGAGCAAGCAAATGCTGAAAGACAGGAAAGAGGAGTTTGATCTGTAGGGTGATGAATTCCCCCAAAAAGGTGCGAGACACCCACTACCATTTAACCTTGACTGAGTATTCTCACAACCCATCTGTCTCTGTTGCCAAAGAGAGTACTGGAGGTTCAGAATTTCTGGAAAGATTAAAGGTCTGCCATGATAGGGGGGGGGGGGCAAGAATCCTTCATAACTTCATTCAGGGATGTTAACTGCTTTCTTTTTGGAACCTCCCTGCCACTGTTTTTAAACGCTTCCTTACCAGTAACATTCTGAGTCTGTCTGTTTTGCTTTTTAAAGAAAGTTATAAAGGGAGCACTGAATCTCTTGGCAGACCTGGAGAAGGAGAGCTGAAAAACCTGAGAGATTCCTTGAATCAGCTTTTGAATCAGCTTTCCTCTCTCAGCAGCCTTCTTAATGATCTCTGTAGCAGAAAGTGCAAAAACTAAGTCTATGTCCAAGGGGGTGAATTCTAAATTTCATTTTTGACATCCTGTGCAAGATTGTGAGAATGCAGATAGGGCAGACCTCCACATAATAGTTCCAGTGGCAGAAGCAGAATCAAAATCACATTTTAAACAGTGAATAGTCACATGATACACAGAAGCAACTTTGTTTGTGTCTTTTGGCTTTTCCCGGTTAAGGGTCACCACAGCGGAACTCCAGTCCGCTAATGATTGGCAGTAGATTTTTACGTACTGGCTTGCTGGGCCTAACGCACAACCTTCAACGAAGGAACGCCCATTCACTCATGTTGCTACACAGAAGACGCTCTAACAGAATCGAACGGGCAAGGTCTAACTGTGAGGCAACAATGCTACCGCAGCACCACCACCGCAGTTGATACACAGAAGCAACTAAGTTTCACAAAACCGATTTCTCCTCAGAAGAGGAAACAGATGCCAAAATACTTATATCCTTACAAGAGGCAATCAAACTTCAACAAGTGAGGCTGGCAGCTGAGAATTCTAAAGACAAGTGTTACAAAATAATACTCTTTTCCTCCAAATCTATCAAAAGGATTCCCATACTTGTTAAAAAGAGAGGGATTAGTATAGTATTAATCAAACAGCAGCAGCTGAATTCACTAAAGCAATGGTTGCTAGGTCTGATCTGAGATGAGTGCTTACAAACTTAAAAGATGGAGCAACTTTATACAACACCTGCTTTCTTGGAGGCAGCAGGCTGGCTAACAAAGTTGCAGGCTGTGATAAAAACATCCCCCAAAGCAATTGTAATGAATCATACTTCCTATGCGAATGAGAGACATCACTAACTTTTCACTAAAAAAGTCTTTCGGCTTTTCCCAGTTAAGGGTCACCACAGCAGAACTCTGGTCCGCTCATGACAGGAAGTGGATTTTTACCGTGCCGAGTTGCCAGCCCGATGCCCAACCTTCAACGAAGGCACGCTCATTCATGCTCACCTACCTGCATGTCTTTAGCGTCACTCGACCATGGGGAGAACATGTAGACTCCACAAAGAAGGCGCTCCAGCCAAGAATCGAACAGGAGAACCTCTTGCTGTGAGGCGACAACACTAACCTCTGCACCACCACAGCATACATCACTAACGTTCCACTGAATTGAATTGGTCTATTCATTCTCAAAATACTTTCATGAAAACAACTCATTCAAAGGCAGTCAAAGCCACAATCTCCTTTGAATGTGAATCAGAAATCTGTGGAAACATGAAATGATTGTGAAGGGACAAACTACAAGGTTCTCTTCAGAAAATGAAGAATTCCTTTGTCTTTTACCAGAAAACGGCACACAGGAAGTGTTCACAGCCTGAACGAAACCCTGAGCTAAGCCCAATAAATTACTCTTGTCCAGAGTAAAAGACAGGAGAAAACGCATGTCTTAGTTTTTGTTTCTTCTTCACACAAATGGCTGAAGAAACAGACTCACTTTTGTAAGGAGCAAGCTCCCTAGGGATTAGTACATATTTCTGGCTATGTACAGTAGCATTCTTTGCCCTTTTTCCCAGGACCAAAAAAATCTCTCTCCTTTTCCAGCCAAGGACACTCAACAGCTCCAGAGATTGTAAGTCTTACAGGGCAGTACTAGAATAGATTGTCCTTATGGGCCATTCTAAACCAAGCCAATTTCCTTTTTGTGCTCCAAATAACCTATCTCATTTGGTTATACATTAGCATTACCCAATCCATGTTCAATAATTACATATTACCCCCTAATGAGAATAACTGGTATCATACCATAGATAATTTGAGGGGATCCATGCATGTGATAAAGCATTCAGGTGCTGTATCAGTCCCATTAGTACTACAGGCGGGAGTCCTTGGGTAAATTTTCTATTTCCCATACAAAGATCTAAGTTGCACTTAAAAATGGACAGGGATGAACTTTATGTGAATGGGGAGACTGTTCCACAGGAGTGGTATCCTCTGCAAGAAACACCTGTTCCTCCAAACCATTCTGTTGATAATGCAGAAGAGGTTTACTTCTTAGACAGAATATTTCTGATGCCATTTGACTTGTTGATGTGCAGTACATCCCTCAGTAATTTGTTGGAGGATGCCCTATACGGAAGACACTGGTCACCTACTTAACAGTCTGCAGGATACTAAGTATAGTTTCAGGGCTTTGAGCCGGTTCATGCAGGCCATGTTTAGGCCTTGTATCCTTTTAGTATGGTATCTCTGTGGGTGGTCGAGTTGTTGCATGTGTCTGGACAAAAACATGCCAAAGGGGGAATTATATTCAGTGCATGGCATAATGAGGACTGAGTAAAAGGGGGCTAATTACGTGCTTAGATCTAGACATAATCCCTTTGTTTGTAAGATGTGCAAAACAGAAGGACTTTAACAACAGGCACATGTTGGTCAAAAGTTAGGTCACTGCTGACATAAGTTAACAAATCCAGGGCAAATGGATCAAATCTGAGAGGCATATTGTAAGTGTGATAGTTCCCCAGGGTAGATGACTTCCCAAATGATACAATAATGCATTTTTTGGCATCTAGTTTCAATCCATGATTTTGACACCAGTTATTTATTTGAAACAAACGATCCTGAAGGATAGCAAAGTAATTTGGGGATTGAATGACAGCTCCTAGCTTGTAGCTATATGCAAACTTAGTCCTTTGGTATTGGCTATTAATTCAGAAAAAAAAATGCCAAACAGGACAAGTCCCAACACGCAACCCTGGGGTACTCCTCTGGTGATGGGTCTCTTTGTGGAAGTAACTTCTCCCATTCTGGATTAGCAACGAGCGACACAGGGGTTTAATTCCCAGCTTAATTAGCTTTTCTAGTATGCCTGAGTCAGGAGTTGTGTCAAAAGCATTGGCCAGGTTGAGGTATGTGGTGTGCACCATTTTGCCTTCACCCATTGCTTTGGAAACCTTTTCAAAATGAATCCACCAGATGCATTAAGCATGACCTGCCATTGACAAATTCAAACCAAGATGGGTCCAGTGTTCTGAGGTTGCCTATGTCTTGAGTGATTAATTCCATGACTAAGCCTTTCCATGGCTTTGCATATGAGGCTGGTCAGACTTATGGGTCTGTGGAAGGTTCTCTCCTATGCAGGGGAATGACTGCAGATGTTCTCCATTCACTTGGTACAAAACCAGTACTGAGGATGAACAGTGTTATTAGGGGTGTGGCTAAATAATACTTCATGCTATTTAAGAAGCAGCCAGGGATACTGTCAAGACCCACTGATAAAGTATTTTTAGCTTTGGATAGTACTTTTAGGACTTGGTCTTGTGTGACAGCTGGAGCCAAGACAGTTTCAGGTACATCTTGAGGGACAGACTGTGGAGAGACAGAGGTAATATTAGAGATAAATTACATTCAGAGGATGTGTCTAACCTCCGGGACCATGGTGGCTGTACGGATTTAAGAAAAAGATAAGTGGTCCAAGGAACCAGCTTTGGCCGCAGCACTCTTGCAGCCTGCTGTTGTGGCAAAGGCTAATTTTCTTTTTGTGGTCGAAACAAAAAAGCGATTTTCCCCCATTAAAATATACTAAAGAGCAAGTCAGACCCCAAACGTAAAATAACACAACTTTTACTACTGAAAAAGTATTTTAAAATTAGTTTTAACACCTTTTTTATTACAAAAGTAAATACTCCCACATAAAATTGATCAAAAGTCGTGTGACAATCATTATAAACATTTTTTCTGGGGTGTGGCCAAGATGGCTAACTGTGAACAGCAACTGGTGAAAGCTCTGTGACTGAAAACTTTTCTCTGACAGAAAATATCAAAAATTTTAAATTCTGAGATATCCATTAGCTAATTTTATTCACTACTAGAGAACAGATTTTTAGCTTAAAATTTGTCAAAAGATACAATTATTCTGTCAGAATTTCAAAAGATTGTTTGAGAAAGAAGAGACTTCAACATGAGTCACTCAAGAAATGGTTCTCAGGATTCTTGCGTTAAAAAAGACATCCAGTCAATACTCTCTAGTATGCAGGATATATTACTTAAAATAGATAAACTGGACACCAAACTAGAAAGTTTCAAAGAGACCAGAAAGAAGATGGAGCATTTAGAAATTTTTATGAAACAACAAAGTACACAAATCAACAGTATGGAAGAAGCTTTAAATGATCATGAAGAAAGAATAACTAAAGACAAGTCTCAGACAATTTCTTTTAAAACAAAATAACTGACTCGTAGAAAAACTCTACTTAGAAAACAGACCAAGATGAAACACCGTGAGAATTTATGGATGGATGAAAAGTATTAGGGAGACAATATAATAAACCTCTTTAACTACCTAGCTACATAAAACATCAAATCTACCCAAATCTTTATCTTTTGGAATTGAAAGGGCACACAGATCCTTGAGAGCACCTTGTAAGAAGGAAAACTCACCACCACCTTCAATTAGTTAAGTGCATGTCTAGCTAAGGAAAACATCAAATATTAATAACAGCATTGTCCAACCCACCTATTGAAACAGGTGAACATGTAGTCAGATTTAACAATGCTTATTCCAGTAAAGTAATGAGTAAAAGTAAAATCCAGTTTCCCACTGATCAAGGAACTTAAAAAGAACAATATTAAAGCCACATTGGTGTTTCCTGCAAAGATCAAACTATTTCCTTCTGAAGAAACCAAAATATTTAACATGCTACAGGAGGCCCCCATTTTTGTTAACAGCAATAAAATCCTTAACACTACTGAAGAATTGGAGTGGAACAGTATATTCCTGAAGAGAGACAGTGAGCTGAATTCCTGGAAAACTGCTTCTAAAACTAAAAAGCCTAAAAACAAGTGACTTTCATTCTCTGATTGCAGGACTTTTATTTTCTGAAACGGATATACCATTTAAGTAAAAGGTTTGTAGGGGACTAAGCTTCAAAACATATGTATTTATATTTTAGGCTAAAACATTTTCATGACCACGAATGTAAATGGTTAGTTTTACTACGGCTACAGTGAAAGACTTAATATATTTCATTTAACTAAACTTATAAGTGTGTTTGTAAGTGTTAAATAAATACTTCCTGTAAGAGAAAGTCATTAAATTATAAGCAATAGAATTGGAAACTTTAAGGCTATACAAGTTAACAATCTAATTTTATTTGTTCAACTTTGCTTAGTATGTATACTGTTGGGTTAACGTAGAGTTGTGTGCACTTACAATAAATGCAGTTGTTCGAAGGTATTCACTGTTGCAGTCATTACATTTGGATTATCTGCTTGCAGTAGCCCTCAGTTGGCCTGATTAACAAAGTCTTGGGTCCTGTGTCGGATGCTGTCCCTTCTTCCATGATGTCAGGTCGTCAGGGCTATAAAACCTGCAGCCCATGCCATTACATCAGTTTTTCTTGCCCCACGTCAGGTGCCCCCTAATGGGAAGCAATTAAATCTATAATTACAAGGATATACCTTCAACAAAAAAGCAAATATACCAAAAAGCTTTTGGAGCATAGTAAGGGAGAGTAAAGGTATAGCCAAAAGAAGAAAGGGGGCTGGAGGGAGGCTAAACAGAACTGAAACAGTGAATACACTTGAACATCTACATTTATGATAAGTGTACACAACTGTACTATGTTCTTCATGTTTCACTGTTGCAGTCATTACATTTGGGTAGATTCCCAAAGCTAAGGTTGGGAGGAGGAATTTAAATACAATTAGGACCAGCTATAAGGCACTGCAAGACTGCAGTGGCAAAGCCAGCTTTGGATTTACAGAAAATTGGCAAATGATAATTCTTGGTGAAAGTATGTACAGAACTCAAGGTAGCAGCTTCTAGCATGTCCCTGGTAGGGACGCCCCTGAGAAAGGCTGTGGAGGTAGATGCAGCCCTGGTTGAATGGAGTCTGATGCCCTGTGGGATAGGTTTTCCATGGTGCTTATAGCAGAAATGAATGCAGTGGCCTAACCATTTTGAAATGGTTTGCTTTGAAATTGCTTTCCCCTCTGTCCCTGCAGCAAATGCCACCAGCAGTTGTTCAGATTTCCTTTGAGGTTTGGTCCTGTACAAGTAAAATCTAAGTTGTCTGTGCACATCTAAGGAGTGCAGTATCCATTCCACTTGGTTCTGTGGATTAGGAAAGAAGGCTGGCAAATGAATAGACTGATTAAGAGCCACACTGGATACCACCTTGGGCATGAAGGAGGGATTGGTTCTGAGGGACACCCTGTCTGCATGAAAGATGATGAAAGGCTCCACTGCCATAATGACCTGTAATTCAGATATCCTTCTTGCTGAAGTGATTGCTAAAAGGAAGGCTGTTTTCCAAGAAGGGGATTTTAAATCTGCACTAGCAGCTGGCTCGAAAGGAGAAAGAGTTGAGTTTCTCCAATACAAAGTTGAGGTCCCATGTTGGAGATGGGGCTCTCCTGGGTGGTCTTAAATTTTTGGCCCCACTGAGGAACTGCTAGAGCAGCAGATGAGAGAAGAGGGGAGGTTCTGTGTTATGAGCTGAAATGGCTGAAGCGTGAATTTTGATAGAGGAAAAAGAAAGGCCCTTCTGAAGCATCTCAGTTAAGTATTGTAGAATCTGACTTAAGTTGGGCGCTTGCTGTGCTCATCCCTTGAGATTGGTTCCAAGCACAGATTTTCTTCCATTTTTCAGCATAAGATTTTCTAGTACTAGGCCTCCTTGCATCTAAAATGATATCCATCACTGGTTTACTAAGGGATGGTAAAAGAGATGGTAAATTTCATCTGCTTTTACTGTACTTGTGTTTCTACCTACTTTATTTTACTTTTGCATCATCTTAAAAGTACTCAATTATATTTATTACTGCTTGGTGTAACTCATTCTAAGCCTTTTGGTTTAAACACTTGGGCTTCAGACCAGTTGTTTTGCACTGAGAGGGTTTGTGGTCTGCACTGTAGTGGCAGAACAGGGAGCTTACATCCTTCTAGGTTGGGAACTGCTGATTGAGGGCTCAATGTCTGTTATTCTAAAAGTGTATTAATTCTGGTTTAAGCACTTGGGCTTTCAGGCCAGTTATTTTACATTAAGAGGGTTTGTGGTCTGCACTCTTGTGGGAGGAGAGGCTGGACTCTGCCCTTCTGAGCTGGGAATTTCTGGTTAAAGGCTTATAGTGCATGCATATATGAACTGCTTCTTACTGAAGTTGGTGCGCCTTGTTTGCTGTGGCATACACTGGATTCGGGCCTGCTGGATCTAGCTTTGTTTGTGTAACTTGAGCACTAATCCAGGCATTCTCTAAACTATTCAATTGTATTTATTGCTGCTTGGTAGTAACTTGATTAAAGTGTAGCTATCATTCTAAGTCTTTTGGATTAAGCACTTGGGCTTCAGACCAGTTGTTTTACATTAGGAAGGTTTGTGGCATGCACTGTGGTGGCAGGACAGGTAGCTTTCATCCTTCTAAGTTGGGAACTGCTGTTTGAGAGCCCAGTGTCTGTTATTCTTAAAGTGTATTAGTTCTGGTTTAGGCACTTGGGCTTCAGACCAGTTATTTTACATTAAGAAGGTTCATGGTCTGCACTCTTGTGGGAGAAGAGGCTGGACTCTGCCCTTCTGAGCTGGGAATTTCTGGTTAAAGGTTTATAGTGCCTGAATATTTGAACTGTATCTTACTGAAATTGGTACACCTTGTTTGCTGTAGCATAGACTAGATCCAGGCCTGCTGAATCTAGCTTTGTTTATATGCTTGTTGTTTGTTTGCTTGTTATTTCCCTGGAACGCTAATTCCACCAAATACGCGGCTTCTCAGCGCTTCTGTGGATCACTAGTGATATCTGCATTGCTTACTGTACTAATTTCCTTGTTTCACTTGAAAGAAAGTTACTGTTTGTCGTTTTTGCATTTAAGTTACCTGTAACACATTGCACTTAAGTTACCTGGCACTTGCGCGCTAAAGCAATCATATAAGTCAGCACTAAAAATTAAAAGAACTACACCCTCACACCCCACTGGCCCTTGTTTTCAATTATTAAGGAATTCCCAATATTATTCTAGCATGTCCAAAGGTCAGTTGTCAATCTCCTCTCCGGTCCAGCTGGTGAATCTGGGAATCTTGAGGCAATGTTACAACTGCCTCATGTACACAGACAACCCTCTCCTCCTCCCAACAAATTCCAACACATGTGAGAGAAGCAACCATATAGCCAAACTGGAGGCTAAGCTCTCTCAACTCAGTACTGGCATAACCAGTCAGGAGGAGAAGGAAACCACACTCACTACAATTGCAGTCTCACACAGACCTACCACGACAGCAAACCAAACACATAATCACACAAAAACATACTTGGAGGCTCTAAATAAAGATCTGCCTAAGCAGCAGAGACCTCCAAAGCAGACACCCAAGCAACCGCTACCCCAAAACAAAACACATGCAACACATATCTCACAATGCCAGTGTGCCAAACAGTCACAGCCCTTAAGACTAAACAATACACCTGATACACTTGTAATAGGTGACTATCGTCAGGCACACTGACGTCCTGCTCACCAGGCTGAACAAGGAGAGGGTCATGGTGAGCAGCCTGTCGGGCGCTAGGATCCGCCACATAACACAAGCACTCAGGTCACTCCAAGGCAAGTACAAATATGACTCAGTCATTGTCCATGCTGGTGTGAATGACCTGAGACGTACCTCCCTGGACTACATGGAGAGACATAAAGGAGCTCTCTGAGCATGTAGCCCAGGCCGGTATGACCCTGACCTTGAGTAGCATCTTACCCTCACCAAGAATGATGCCACAATATGAAGACAAGAGGATCAATTTCAACAACTGACTTAAGTACCGGTGTCATTCAAAGGGGATCCAATGCCTGTCAGCTTGGGATGATATGCTTGACAAGCCATGATGCTTCGCTAGGGACGGCTTGCACCTGTCACTGCTGGGCATTCGGATATTGGCTAAGGCTCTTGCTACCCCCATAGTGCCTTTTTTAGGCAAGGCTCAAAAGACAAACCCACCTCCATAGGTATCACAAGGGATAAGAAACTAAGAGTAATGCTACTCAACACCAGAAGTCTAAACCTCAAGATGCACGCACTCAAAACTCTCCTTAGCATGGAGAACATCTATATCTGTGCAGTAACAGAAACCTGGTTCAAGGCTCCCGAGAGTACCCCAGCACTACCAGGTTATACCTCATACCATGCTTTTCGGCCCCAAAACTTGGACCGAACCACAAAAGGAGGGGGAGTATCGATATTCATCAAAGATACCCACACCTCCAGGTTGGTGGCAAAGCACGAAGCATCAGAGACTATCCATGTGCAACTAACAGTGGGTAAAACTGCCTTCCAGTTTATAGCCTGATACAGACCACCCTCCCAAACCCAGGAACCCCACTCGGCCTTTCTGAGAACACTGGAAAATATGAAGGTCTCTCCAAACACCATTATATTGGGCGACTTCAACTACCCAAACATAGACTGGGAGCATTACTCGAGCTCCAACACCCTAGCCCAAAGGTTCCTAGAATTTATAAACTCAAATGCTATGGAACAACTTGTTACCACTCCCACAAGAGGGGAAAACATACTGGACCTGATCATCACCAACATGGGGACTCTATGCTCCAGACCAGAAGTGTATCCCTCACTGGTAAGATCAGACCATAAACTAATCTCACTGGATATTCACATCCCGACCCCACCCCCTGCCCAGAAAACCACAGTGAAAAACTTCTCTAAAGCAATTTCACACTCCTCAAAACCAAGGTGGAATCCTTCAAAGCCCCCGGGCCTGTGGAAAATACGGCCCAGACTGCAGAATCCTTTATAAACGCATTCTATGAACACCTTCAGGAATGCATGGATCATGCGATCCCAAATAAAACCAAGACCCAATCCTCCAAAGGCAGACGTCCTGTCTGGTGGACCCCGGCCATAAACGAACTATACAATAGAAGGAGGAAGCTACTATATGATAGAGCAAAATCCCAAAAAGGGAAGGCATCACTGATCAGTATTAGCAAAAAACTACGGGCACTCATAAAATTGTCTAAGGCCAGCTTCGAGAGAAAAATTGCACAGGACACTAAGGATAATCACAAGGCTTTCTTTAGTTATGTTAGGAACCTGGGTGGCAATTTCCAGATATGCTCAGAATTAGTCCAAAATGACAAAAAATACACTGAACCCACAGACATTGCCAACATCCTAGCTGACGGGTTCAGCGCAAACTTCTCTCCCCCCCCCCTTCCCACCAAAAGGGCAAATATCTATCCCAGCTGAGTGCTGCCCCCCTGACATCTCAGATGCTCAGGTAAGAGCCGCCCTCTCCAAAGCAAAAAAACACAGCATCAATGGGACCAGACGGTGTCCCGGGCTTCATCCTACATGAACTCCAAGAACAGCTAAACCCAAACATAAAACTACTGTTCAACCTCAGCCTTACTACAGGATATGTGCCCAAAGAGTGGCGTACAGCAACAGTGGTCCCTCTCCATAAAGGTGGTGCCTCAACGGATCCTGGAAACTATCGCCCCATAAGCCTGACTAGCTTGGTCTGCAAAGCTATGGAAAGGATCATCATGGACCTCATAAATAAAGATACTGGGGACCTACAGACATTGGATCCTACCCAGTTCGGCTTTAAGGGCAGATCCTGCCTCTTAAACCTTGTTGATTTCTTTGAAACAGTCATCAAGGCCATTGACGAGGGGAAGGTGGTCCACACAGCCTACCTGGACCTCGCAAAAGCCTTCGATACAATACCCCACTCGGGCATTATAGATAAGCTCACCAGCTTAAATATAAACCCCTATGTCACTAGATGGATTGCAAACTGGCTCAAGGACAGAACCCACATGGTTAGAATTGCTGGAGCCATGTCTCCAAACCAGTTACAAGTGGTGTCCCACAAGGCTCAGTCCTGGGACCTCTCTTGTTCGGTATATATTTCTCAGAGATACAGGCCAGCACAGAAGGACTGTGGCTGACCAAGTTCGCAGATGACTGCAAACTGGGCGCCATAATAGACTCTCCAGCCGACACAAGCATCCTCCAAAAGGGCCTCATAGAAACAGACAACTGGTGCAAGAGCCATGGCCTCAAGCTAAATGCCAAAAAGTGTATAGTCACCCCCTTTGGCAAAAACAAAGTGCCCACAAATTACCACATAGGTGGTAATCCATTAAGTACAGAAGAAGTAATTAGGGACCTGGGTACCCAAGATGATAGCAGTCTCTCATTTGACAACCACATGGCCAAAGTGGTTAGAAAAACATTTTATATAGCCCATCTAATCATGAAGGGATTCACATCTAGATCAGGGGAGGTCATCGTGCCTCTTTACTCATCCCTCATCAGGCCCATAATTGAGTACAATGCCCCTTTTGGGATGTACCCTACCGACACCTGCAGCAACTGGAAAGACCCCAAAAGTACCTCACCAAGAGGATCAAAGGGCTCAAACAGATGCCATATGCTGCCCGGTTAAAGAAACTCCAGCTCTACTCAGTGGCATACCGCCTGTTCAGAGGCGATCTGTACCAGACTTATAAAGCCATGTCCAACCCGGAATTAATTGACTTGCTGCACCTCAGAAAATCCAAATCCCATCGAGCTACGCGCTCGAGAGACTTGAACCTCAGCACTGAAATAAATAGGACATGCTGGAGGGACAGATTTATAACCCAGAGGCTCCCTTCACTCTGGAATAAAATCCCAGTCCAGGTTAGGCAGAGTCCCTCATTGACTCTCTTCAAGAGGAATCTTGATGAGTGGATGGGAGATCGTAGGTTTACCCCGGGTATCACTTCTGTGTCACTGTTAGACAGAGGCACAGTATACTAACCTCGAAAATGGGCATAGCAAAATAAATTTAAAATGGGTGGCGAAAGCCAAACACATTTTGGCTAGGCTTATAAATGCCCTAGGGCAGGATAGCCTAGTATGAACCTATGAACCTATGAGAGATTAGGTAATTAGCCAGGCTGCTAGGTTCAGGGTTTGAAGCTGAGGGTGCAGAATCTGGTTCTCCTGCTGAGACAACAGGGTAGGGGTCTGAGTTAGGTGCCATGAGGCCAACACAGAGACACTGCGCAAGAGGGGGTACCAGTGTTGGCGTGGCCAGTCCGGTGCAATCAATATCGTCCTTGGTTTGTCCTGTTTGATCTTTAGTAGTACTTTGGAGATGAGAAGCAGAGGAGGAAAGACAAACTGCTGAAGGACAGAGCATCCACTTTCCGAGCTTGCTTGTGGGGGGTCCATGTGCAAAATGTGTCTAATTAGTAGTTCTGGGGGGAGGCAAACAGGTCGATATCTGGGCTCCCCCATTTGTTTGTCAACATGTTGAAAATCTTTGGTTCCAGTTTCCACTCGTGTGGGTCCATGAGGTTTCTGCTTAGTCCGTCAGCCAGCGTATTTAGTTTTGCTGGTAGGAACTGAGCTTGTAGATGCACTTGGTAGCTCAAGGCCGTGTTCCACAGTGCCACACAGCTAGTCTGTAGAATGGGTAAGAATGGGTACCCCCTCTGCTTGCTTATGTACCACATGACAGTGGTGCTGTCCGTCTTTACCATTAATTGTCCTAAAAGAATGTGGTCATTGAAGGCTATCAGAGCATTCTGTACAGCTAACATTTCTTTTAGACTGACATGCAGGTACATTTGACTTGGGTTCCATTTGCCCAAAATGCACTTCCCCGCAGGTGAGCCCCCCCCATGTAGTCTGATGAGTCTGTTAGGGTTTGAACAGCAGGGGGTAGTGTGAATGGCAGTCCCTTGTTTAGGTGGCAGGCCTCTGACCACCAAAGGAACTCTAACCGTAGGCAAGGTATGATAGGAATCATTGCGTCTAGATCCTGAGAATGCTGACACCATAGGTTTTTTAGATACCATTGTAGTTTCCTCATATGTAGTCTTGCATATGGCATTAGAAGAATGCAGGAGGCCATGAACCCCAAGGCTTGCAGTATTTGCCTTGCAGATAGTAGGGTTTTTGTGGCCACTAATTTGAAGTAGGTTGTCAAATGAGTTTGTTTCTCTCACATGAGGAAAGCCATCTGGGAAGTTGTATTCAAGCTTGCTCCCAGGAATATAATTTGTTGACAGTGTATCAGGTGTGATTTCTTTTCGTTTATGGTGTACCCCAAGCAAGTTAGCACCCTTTGTACAAAAGCCAGATGATTCAAAAGTACGTCCTGGTTTCTGCCTGAATTAGACAATCATCCAGGTATGGGTATATTTGAATATTTCTTTACCTGCAAAATGCAATGACTGGAGCTAGGCACTTTGTGAATACCCTGGACGCAGTAGGTAAGCCTAAGGGCAGTGCAGAAAACTGATAGTGCATGTAGCCTGCTTTGAAGCGTAGGTATCTTCTGCAAGAATCCCTGATTGGGATGTGCAGGTAGGCTTCCTTTAAATCGAGTGTTGCCAACCAGGTATCTTTACCTAGCATAGGAAGCAACTGGTGAAGAGTTAGCATCTTGAATTTTGGAATCATCAAAAAGGTGCTTAAAGTAGACAGGTCCAGGATAGGACGCCGTGAATTGTCTTTTCTGGGTACCAGGAAACGTCTTGAGTAGAAACCTTGTCCCTTTTCCTCTTCTGGTGCATTCTGAATAGCCTTTATGCTTAAGAGAGAAAGTACTTGCTTTTCAGCCTCTGCCCACTGATTTAGGGGTAGATCTGGCCAACCGTTTCAGGTTGGTAATGTGTGGAAGTGAAATCTGTATCCTTGGGAAACTATTTAAAATCCATTTGTCCTGGGTAATGAGTCCCCAGTTTTTTGCATGTAGAGCAATCTTTCCCCCCAAAGGGGCAATCAGTTGACAAGTGCTTGGAAGTCTTAAAGTTAAGTCAATGAGGCAGTTTACCATGGGGGGGGGGGTTTACTACTCCCAGATTTGGAAGTGGGGGCCCCCACTGCTTAGTCCTGTGTGTACCCTGGGAATGAAGCCTGGGTGTTCTGCTGGATCTAGGTTTGAACCGAGAAGGCCTGGAACAGGATGGAAAGGACCATTTCTTAGAGGGCCAATGCCTACTAAATCTCGGTGGTTGTATTTGTAAGAAATCTTTAACAGTTTGCATAGATCTTTTTAAGAACTTCTTTTGCCTTGTTGCCAAACAGGCGGTCCTGATTTAAGGGAGCATCCAGTAATTTGGCTTTATCATGATCTGGCAAAGATTGCTCCATGAGACAAGCATGCCTTCTAAGTACAGACCCAGTGACAGCAGCCCTGCAAGATGCCTCTAGTGAATCAAAACCACATTGCAAAGTATGTTTTGCAACCTGTTCAGCAGAATGCATTAAATCCTGTAATTCCTTATTTTCAGCACAATCAGGAATCAACATCATTTTCTGTTTAAGCAATCCAATAATATGCTGCTGATACGTCAACATATGAAACTGGAAGTTTAAGGCCCTAATGGCCAAGGTTGCAGAAGTGTATACCTTCTAACCCCATCTATCCAGCACCCTGGAGTCTATCAGAAGGGGTAGGATTTTTGGCAAGAATAGCGTTAATGCCCTTGGGTCCCTGTGAAATGGTTTCAGGATCCGCAGTAGGATTTTTGAAAAGGAACTTGAGAGTCGGGGACCCTGTAATATCTATCAGGTCTTCTGGGAGCAGGTGGTAAAGAGTCAGGGGTCAAGCTAGATTCCGAAAAGGCATCATCAACAATGTCTAGTACAGGAGGGATAGCTAAAGGCCTGTGCTGGGGCAGGAGTAAGAAATCCCCAAGCCTCTTTTTAGAATCAGAGAAATCTTGACTTTCCCAATGAAAATGCTCCCTATGAGTATGCAAGGTTTCACCAAAAGAGAAATCCTCTGGGGGGTAGGAGAGGGAATATAGTCCTCAGCATCAGAATCCTCATAGGTATATAAGGGTAAATCCTGGTCATCAGAGGAAAAGTACAGTTTTGTACCTACCATAAATGTAGATGTTAGAGTGTTCACCCTGCTGCAGTCATCACACTTGGGTTATTCCTGTCATCAGGCGGTCCCTGAGTTCCAAAGTCTTGGTCTGGCGTCGGTTGCTGTCGCTTCTTCCCTGACGTCAGTGCGCCAGGGGTATACAAGAGGCATCAGACGCCATTTTCTTCAGTTTTTCTTGCCCTACATGTCAGGTGCCCCCAATAGGTAGGCAAAATATATATATATATATATATATATATATATATATATATATATATATATATATATATAAAAATAAAACAATACCTTCAGGCACAAGCAAATAAGAGGTTGTATAGGATAGAGTGGCATAGATAAGTTCAGCTAATTCAGAGGGGATGGAGGGAAGGTAACCCTTTACTGCAGCAGGGTGAACACTCGAACATCTACATTTATGGTAGGTACAAAACTGTACTATGTTCATCGTGTTACCCTGCTGCAGTCATCACACTTGGGTTGAATCCCAAAGCTAAGGATGGGTGGTGGAGTTAAACAGGGTTAGAAGAAGCTAGTAGGCCCTGCAAAACTGCAGTGGCAAAACCAGCTCTAGTCTTAGAATATAGGGGTAAGTGATAGTGTTTGGTGAAGGTGTGCACTGAACTCCAAGTTGCAGCTTCCAAAATATCCTTGGTTGGCACTCCCCTGAGAAAGGCTGCTGATGTAGCGGTAGCCCTGGTGGAGTGGGACCTAATGTCAGCAGGTACTGGTTTCCCATGATGCGTGTAGCAGAAACGTATGCAATGCCCTCTCCATTTAGAAATGGTCTGTTTTGAGAGAGCTTTTCCTTGTGATCCTGCAGTATAGGCTACGAAGAGCTGTTCAGATTTTCTGAATGCCTTAGTTTTATCCAAGTAGTAACGTAATTGCCTGTGAATGTCCAAAGAGTGCAGGAGCCTTTCTCCTTTGTTCTGGGGATTTGGGAAAAAGGTGGGCAAATGAATGGTTTGGTTTAGGGCCACATTGGATACCACCTTTGGCATAAAGGTAGGGTTAGTTCGTAGAGAGCCTCTGTCTTGATGAAAAATGAGGAAAGGCTCCACTGCCATTAGTGCCTGTAGCTCTAATACTCTTCTAGCTGAGGTTATTGCTAGTAGCAGGGCAGTTTTCCATGAAAGAAATTTTAAATCAGCTGAAAACGCGGGTTCAAAGGGTGGCAGTGTAAGCTTTTCCAGAGCAAAGTTGAGATCCCAAGTAGGTGTTGGTGCTCTCCTAGGCGGTCTTATGTTCATAGCCCCTCTGCGGTACTGTCTTAGGAGTGGATGTGAGAATAAAGGAGGATCCGTGTTGTAATGAGCTGAAATTGCTGAGGCGTGGATCTTAACAGATGAAAAAGAAAGTCCTTTGTGCAACATCTCAGTTAAACACTGTAGAATCTGAGGAATGTTTGAATCAAGGGGATTTTGGCCTTTAGCCTGGTTCCAGGCACAAAATCTTTTCCATTTGTCTGAATAGGTTTTTCTGGTGCTGGGCCTCCTGGCCTCCAGAATGGCATCCATAACAGCTTTGGATAGAAGAGTTGGCTGGTTGTTTAGGTAATGTGCCATGCAGCCAGGTTTAAAGTCTTGAGCTGGCTGTGTAGAATCTGATTGTCTCGCTGGGTAAGCAGGTGAGGAATTTGTGGTAAAATGCATGGTAGGCCATGGGTCATGTTCCTTAGAATTGGATACCAATGCTGGCGTGGCCAGTCTGGTGCAATGAGTATCATTTGTGGCCTCTCTAATTTGACTTTCAGCAGTACCTGTGCTAGAAGAGGCAGTGGTGGAAAGGCATACACTGTTAATGTTTTCCAACTGAATGAGAGGGCGTCCACTTTCCAAGCTTGCGGATGGAATGTCCTTGTGCAAAATTTTTGAAGTTGGTAGTTTCGGGGGCTGGCAAACAGATCTGTGTGTGGGCATCCCCATTTTTGAGCTATCATTGCAAATACTTGTGGATCTAGTTTCCACTCATGTGGATCCATGATGTTTCTGCTTAGGTTGTCTGCCAAAGTGTTTTTCTTTCCTGGCAGGAATTGTGCTTGTAATTGAACCTGGTAAGACAGTGCTGTGTTCCACAAAGTCATTGCTTGCCTGCATAGAGGGTAGGAATGTGTGCCCCCTTGCTTGTTTATGTACCACATTACTGTGGTGTTGTCCGTCCTTATTATTAGTTGTCCTGGGTGTAAGAGGTCCTTGAAAGCTGTTAGGGCATTCTGTACTGCTAGCATTTCTTTTTGATTGATATGTAGATGGTCTTTGATCTGTAGTCCATTTGCCCTGAATGCACTGTCCTGCCATGTGTGCTCCCCAGGCATAGTCTGATGCATCTGTTGTCATAGTTTGCCTGGCTGTGGGTAAGGTGAAAGGCTGACCCTTGTTGAGGTGACATGCCTGTGCCCACCATAGAAACTCCTGTTGAAGGCAGGGAATGAGTGGCATCATTGTTTCCAAGCTGTGGTTGTGCTGACTCCATACACTTTTCAGGTACCATTGTAATTTCCTCATATGCAGTTTTGCAAATGGTATTAGTAATATGCAAGATGCCATGAATCCCAAGGCCTGCAGAATTTTTCTTGCAGTTAATTGGGCCTTTGTTGCCATTGTCTTGAAATATTGAGTCAGTTGTAGTTGCTTGTCTGGCGTAAGATAAGCCTTCTGGGCCGTTGTATTCAAGCTGGCACCCAGGAATGTCATTTTTTGTGAGGGTACTAGTTTTGACTTCTTTTCGTTTACTGTGTACCCCAGACAGTATAGTAGATGCTTTACAAAGGCCAGATGATGTAAGAGAAAGTCTTTGCTTTCTGCTTGGATGAGGCAGTCATCCAGGTATGGATATATTTGAATTCCTCTGTCTGCAGTATGCAATTACTGGTGCCAGGCATTTTTTGAAAACTCTTTGCACAGTAGATAAGCCAAAGGGCAGTGCAGAGAATTGGTAATGGGTTGAACCTGCAATGAAACGGAGGAATCTTCTGCAACTTTGTCTGATAGGGACATGCAGGTATGCCTCCTTAAGGTCCAACGTTACTAGCCATGCTTCCTTGCCCAACATGGGAAGTAGCTGCTGTAGTGTTAGCATCTTGAATTTGGGTACTTGTAAGTGTTTAGAATTGAAAGGTCCAGAATTGGTCTCCAAGCATTGTCCTTTCTGGGCACTAGAAAGAGTCTTGAGTAAAATCCTTGGCCTTGCTCTCGAGTAGGTACCAGTTGAATGGCTCATGTCCATGAGAGCTGTAATTTGCTTTTGTGCCTCTGCCCATTGATTTTGTGACAGGTTTGGCATTCCTCTTTTCATTGGCAAGGTGTGAAAGTGGAATCTGTATCCTCGTAAAATTATGTCTAGGACCCATTTGTCCTTTGTGACAATGTGCCAGTTGTCTGCAATAAGTGCGAGTTTTCCCCCCAAGGGGGCTGCCAAGAGAGTATTGCTTGGCCGGATGAGGTGCAAGTCATTGAGTTTGCCTTCTAGTGGATTGAGACCCGTCTTCTCCTCCCTTCTGTGGTGTAGTACCCCATTGGCGAAGTTTATACTGGGCTTGTGGTTGTCCTCTGCCCCTTGGGTGCCTGTATTTACCCCTCTGCGGTCTATCAGTGGCTGGAAAGGACCAATTTTTTGTTGGCCAATTTCTGCTGAAGCGAGGGGGTTGTACTTGTAGGAAATCTTTGACTGTCTGCATAGATTTTGCCTTATCTTCCATTTTCTTTACAACTTCTTCTGCTTTAACTCCAAAAAGAACATCCTGCTGTAAGGGAGCATCTAGTAGTTTTGTTTTAACATGATCAGGCAGCGTTTGTTCCTTTAACCAAGCATGCCTACGTATAACAGACCCAGTGACAGCTGCTCTGCAGGATGCCTCCAAAGAATCAAACCCACATTGTAAGGCATGTTTGCCCACCTGCTCAGTGGCATGCAACAGATCATGTACTTCTTTCAATTCAGCTTGTTGGGGGAGGGAGGTTATTCTTTGCTTTAACTGAGAGATTAGAAATTGCTGATACTTAAGCATATGAAATTGACAATTCAGTGCCCTCATAGCTAGTGTGGCTGAGGTGTAAACCTTTTTCCCCCACCTGTCTAGTGCTCTGGAATCCCTCTCAGAAGGAACTGGGTTTTTATCCATAGAAGCCTTAGCCCCCTTGGGACCCTGGGAGATGGTCTCTGGGTCAGCTACTGGGCTTTTGTAAAGAAATTTGTAGGAATCAGGCACTCTGTAGTATCTGTCAGGCTTAGCCGGAGCAGGAGGTAGAGAGTCTGGGTTGAAACTGGATTCTAAATAGACATCATCCACAATGTCCAAAACTGGTGGGATGGCAAGGTGTCTGTGTTGGGGGAGTAAAAGAAACTCTCTGAGCCTTTTCTTTGAATCAGAGTAGTCCTGACCTTCCCAGTGAAAATGTTCCCTCATAGTGTGCAAAGTTTCCCCAAAGGAGTAGTCTTCAGGAGGAGAAGCTGAGGGGAATAGAGTCCTCAACATCAGAATCTTCATAAGGAGAGAAGGAATAGTCTTGGTCCTCAGAGGAGTCTGAAGAAATGGACATTTGCTCAGAGGAAGCAGAATCTTCCTCTTGTCTAGGCCTTTTGTCAGGAGGGGGCTGGCTGTGAACCCCTGATTAAAGAAATCAAATCTTCAGCCATTTTGAGCATCTGTTTCTTAGGCATAGGGCCTTGAACAGGAGACTGAAGTGCAGTCCTTTTAGATTTAGAAGGGGTCTTCGACTTAGAAAACGTTTTAATGGTGAGAGTCGTCGGTCTGAAAACGCCTTTCATAAACCGATGGCATTTCTGTAGCACCGTCTTTAGAAGTAAATTCATCGGAAGGGCCTGAAGTAAAAGGCTGCGTCGGCCTGGTACAATCCGTCAAAATTTCCGTAGCGGTCTCGGGTTCCAGAACTGCGGTAGTCAGAGGCTGCGTTGGAGCCTCACTGAGAACCGGAGAACTGGAGACTGGATCAGCTGAGGCCTCGGAATCTGGCTTAGGCCTGGGCTGTCTGTCCTTATCCCTGCGTTTTTTGTGCACGCCGGTAGTCAGTTGCTCCAATGGCATGGTGTAGTTAAATTTTCTACCAAAATAGTGTCGTGCGAAATCAAATCGTCTTTTAATAGTACACTTATTAAACCTAGCACAAAACTGAAAAGAAGTGACGTCGTGGTCTGGGCCTAGGCAAGGTATGCAATCCCACAAGAAATACAATTGTTAACTTTTTCTGACATCGGTCTGAGGCAAGAAAAGTTTCCTGAACGGGGTACTTAGCTTTACAGAAGACTTCGGTCTGAAATTCGAAAATCTCAGGAGTCGGCCGACAGACACTTGCGAACTGCTTCTGCTTCGGGCACCGCACGACAAGAAAGACTGAAGAAAATGGCGTTGGTTGCATTATATATACCCCTGGCGCACTGACATCAGGGATGAGGCGACAGCAACCGACGCAGGACCAAGACTTTGGAATTCCGGCTGACTGCGGGACTGCCTGACGACAGGATAACCCAAGTGTGATGACTGCAGTAAGGTAACACTATGAACATTCATTGTTTCCAGGTCCTGAGAATGTTGACACCATAGGCTTTTTAGATACCATTGGAATTTCCTCATATGCAGTCTTGCATATGGAATTAGTAGAATGCAAGAGGCCATGAACCCCAGGGCTTGCAGTACTTTCTTTGCAGATAGCTGGGGTTTTGTGGCCAATAGTTTTGAAGTAGGTTGTCAAATAAACTTGCTTCTCCGGAGTGAGGAATGCCATCTGGGAAGCTGTGTTCAAGCTTGCTCCCAGGAATACAGGGTACTAGGTGAGATTTCTTTTCATTGATGGCATACCCCAGTGAGGTTAGAAGTTTCTTTACGAATGCCAGGTGTTGTAATAGCAAGTCCTGGCTTTCTGACTGAATCAGACAATCGTCCAAATATGGGTAAATCTGAATATTTCTCTGCCTGCAAAATGCAATGGCTGGAGCTAAACACTTTATGAATACCCTTGGCGCAGTAGATAAGCCAAAGGGAAGTGCAGAGAACTGATAGTGCATGGAGCCTGCCCTGAAGCGTAGGTATTTCCTGCAAGATTCCCTTATTGGGATGTGCAGGTAAGCTTCCTTTAAGTCTAGCGTTGCCAGGCAGGCATCCTTGGCTAGCATAGGAAGAAGCTGTTGAACAGTTAGGATTTTGAATTTTGGAATTACCAGAAAGGTGCTGAGAATAATGAGGTCCAGGATAGGACGCCAGGAGTTCTTTTCTGGGTACCAGAAAAAGTCTTGAATAAAATCCTTGTACCCTTTGTTCTGCTGGGACAGGTTGAATAGCCCTGATATTGAGAAGAGAGAACCTGCTGTTGGGCCTCCGCCCACTGATTTGGGGGTAGGTCTGGCCAACCATTTGGGGTTGGTAGTGTGTGGAAGTGAAATCTGTATCCTTGGGTAACTACATTTAAAACCCATTTGTCCGGGTTAATGAGTTCCCAGTTTTTTGCATGCAGGGGGAGCTTTCCTCCTAAGGGAACAAGCAGTTGAGCAAGGCTTGGAAGGATTATGGTTGTCATTGTGCCATTTTTCTGAAGGGGGATGGCTTACTACTCCCTGCTTTGGAAGTGGGAGCCCCCCCCCCCCCCACTGCTTAGGTCTGTACGTACCCTGAGACTGTAGCCTAGATGGTCTGCTGTTCCTGGGTTTGGACTGAGAAAGCCTGGAAGGGACTGGAAAGGACCAGTTCTCTGAAGGCCAATGCCTACTGAATCGGGGAGGCTGTACTTGTAGGAAATCTTTAACAGTTTGTATAGATTTAGCTTTTTCCTCCATCCTTTTGAGGACTTAGTTAGGCTGCTTTGTTGCCAAAAAAGTGGTCTTGGTTTAAGGGGCATCTAGTAATTTAGCTTTAACATGATCTGGCAAGTTTTGTTCCTTAAGCCACGCATGCCTTCTAAGTACAGACCCAGTGACAGCAGTCCTGCAAGATGCTTCTAAAGCGTCAAAACCACATTGCAAAGTATGTTTACCAACTTGTTCTGCAGAATGCATTAAATCTTGCAATTCTTTGTGTTCAGCACAGTCAGGAATCAACATCATTTTCTGTTTAAGTAGTCCCATAATATGCTGCTGATACTTTAACATATGAAACTGGTAATTTAAAGCCCTAATGGCCAAAGCAGCAGAATAGCCATCTGTCTAAGGCTCTAGAATCTCTATCAGAAGGGGTACGATTTTTGGCAGCAGTAGCCTTAATGCCTTTTGGTCCTTGGGAAATGGACTCTGAATCTGCAGAAGGATTCCTGAAGAGGAACTTGTGAGAGTCAGGTACTCTGTAGTACCTGTCAGGTTTTCTGGGAGCTAGAGGTAAAGTGTCTGGGGTAAGGCTAGATTCCAAGAAAGCATCATCTACAATGTCCAGAACAGGAGGGATAGCTAAAGGCCTGTGTTGAGGCAGGAGTAAAAATTCCCTAAGTCTCTTTTTGGACTCCGTAATCCTGGCTTTCCAGCAGAAATGCTCCCTAAGAGTATGCAAGGTTTCACGGAAAGAAAAATTTTCTGGAGGGGAAACAGAGGGAATGGAATCCTCTGCATCAGAATCCTCATAAGTAGATAAGGGTAAATCCTGGTAATCAGAAGGAGCGGAAATATCAGATTCCTAATAAGAAACAGAAAGAAATTCAGTTTTAGGTCTCTTAGAGGGGGAAGGCTGGCTTCCCCCAATTAAGGTAATAAGGTCTTCAGCCATTCTAAGCATTTGTTTTGGAGGCATATGGGCCTGAGCCTGCGGTTTGGACGTGGGTTTTCTACCTGTAGTGCGAGTTTTTGGCCTGGACGAAAAATATGGCATCTGTTAATATGAATGTCTGTAAGCCTGAATACACCCTCAGAAGCCAGTGCCTGCACAGCGGCTCCGGATCCATCCAAAGTAGAGACATCCGCAGGTTCCATAGTCGAAGAAGCATCTTGCGGCATACCGGACTCAGAATGGGTCTCAGTAGAGGCCTGCGAATCTGAAGTAACAGGTATCAGGGGTCTGCGAAAGCGCCTCACTGAGTACTGGCAGACTGGCGACTAGCTTAACGGAAGCACCATAGGCAGTTTTGGACCTATGCAGTCTGTCTCTGTCTTTTATCCTTACGTTTTTTCAGAAGATCGGTAGTCGGATGGCTTAATGAAGCCATTTCGGAGTACACAGATAGAGTACGAAAGTAATTGGCTGCAAAAATAGCCCGACGATGAATAGTTCGGGCGTTGAACAAAGCACAAAACTGACAGCTAGGGACGTCGTGGTCTGGGCCTAAACAGGGGATGCAGTAAGAATGAAAACTTGTATGAGGTATTTGCTTTCCACAGGTAAGACGATTGTAACTTTTACTGACATCGGTTAGCGCACGAAAAAGGATCCCCAATGGGGTACTTATCTTTTTTGAAGACTTTGGGTCTGAAACTCGAAAAAGAAAATTTCAGGAGTCGGCTGACCGGCACTTGCAGTGCGGTGCCCAAAGCAGAAGCAGTTCGCAAGAAAGACTTGAGTAGTGGCGTCGACTGCTTGGTTTATACCCCTGACGACCTGACGTCATGGAAGAAGAGAGAGCATCCAACGCAGAAATCCGAAGACTCTGGTATTCTGGCCGGCTGAGAGTTACCTGTAGGCAGATAATCCAAATGTGATGACTGCAACAGTGAAACACGAAGAACATCTAGGTTCTTGAGAAGGTATTTATGGGAATCCAGAAGCCTATAAAATGGTTTGGCTTCTTCGGGAGTGGTTGGGAGTCGGGCTGCAGGGAAGAGTCAGAAATATTATCCACAACCTCTAATACTGGTGGGATGGTGAGAGGTTTGTGTTCAGGAAGACTAAAGAAACCCCCTAACTCATTTTCATTAGGGATAACCCTTAGCTTCTCAGCCTGAAAAATTCCCTAATCACACTAAGGGTCTCTTCAAAGTTGAAATCTCAGGTAGCGAAGTGGTAATGTCTTCATTAGACTGAGTCAGCATTTGACCCACAAGAAATATGGTGAATGTATGCCAACCCATCCTCTTCAGAGTCATAAGAATCAGAAGACTCCTGGGAGGAACTGTCCCCAATTCTTTTTCCAGGAGAAAAACCTGTAACAGGGGTCGTACCATGGCTGAGCTGCCTTGATTTCATGAAATCCATACCACGCCTCAGCCAGTCTGACAAGGTCCTGTGGGTAAGGCCTGGTGTGACTGGGACAAAGAAGGACTTTGCTAAGGGAAGCCAAAAAAAGCCCTCTTTTGTTGATCTTTGGTCTGGACTTAGGCAGAGAGTCCGATATCATCCCAGGCCATGAACAGACAGCCATGGCCTGCAGTTAGTTGGCTGTGGGTTCCTCTGACACCACTCTCTAAGGTAGAAATGCATCAGGAGTCTAAAGATGGAATCTGCAGAGCAACCCCAGACCAATCTGATGATCAAAGTCCTATGTCCCACAGGAAAGGATAGGGGGCCAACAGAGTAGCCTCGGCCACACACTCCATCAGAGAGACTGCAAACGTCTCTCTCCTTTTTCAACCATCATCCTAGGTGGATGCCAACCTATTTTTGTCCAGAACCCTTTGCATCTTCGTATGCTTCACCTTCTTTCAAGGAGAACCTGTCACAGCCTGACCAACATACTCCATAGTATTAGAAGGCCACCAACGACCCCTTTATTTGTCTAAAAACTTTTCTAAGGACTCAGCCTCACATTTAATCATTCTAGAATTAAAATGAGCACTTGGGACAGCTGGGCATGTTGGTCTCCAGGCAAAAAAGATAAGAGTGTGGAAGTTCCGATAACGGTTTTGTTTCCCTCACTCTGTGCTGACTTCAGACTTAACAAATAAAATCTAAGATAATTTAGACTAAGGAAAAGACAAAATCATTTTCTGACAGACTATATTTGTTTTTCATAGTTCTTCAGACTGACCAATGACACTGCAAAGTACAATCAAACTCCAATGGCAAGAAAGAATAGTCATGTAAAGTCTTACCATAACCATAGATGTCCTTCTGTTCTACAATGCAGTATTCTTTACATATGGGTTGTATTCCACCAATCGACACGACGTCTGGCCTCTATACAAAAGCTTATAGCCACTGCCAGTATGTGGGATGTTACACGTCAGCCATAAAAGTGACGTCCACATGCAACATCCTTAGAATAAGGTAGCCCCATGAGGAAAGCAATGTAAGACCGCAACACAAGAAGTCATCCTAGGAAAGAACAAGTAGTAGGGGGAAGGCAGGAGAGATAGAATACTGCAACATAGAAGAGAAGGACATCTATGGCTATGGTAAGAGTTTACATAACTATTCTATGTCCTTCTATTCAATGTTGCAGTATGCTCTACATATGGGAGACTGCAAAAGCTCAAGAGGAACCCAGGCAGGAGGAAGGAATGGAGGAAGACTATGCAGAGACATTCATGAAGAATTGCCCTAGCAAATCCTGCCCTGGATCAGACAGTGTCTAGCTTATAATGTTTTGTAGAGTATGAATAGACTACCAAGTAGAAGCTTCCAAAATGTAAAGAGCATCTAGACCTTTGAAGAAAGCACCAGAGGAAGTAACAGATCTGGTAGAATGGGACTTAACAAAAGATAAGGATTTCCCATGGAAGTCATAGCAAAACACAATGCCCTTAGAGATCCAGGAGAGAGTTTGTTTGGGGACAGATAAACCCGGAGCCCTGGGACAAAAAGGACACAAACAGTTGATCAGACTTCCTGATAGACAAGAGAAAATCTGAGCTGTCTATGCACATCCAAAGAATGCAGAACCCTCTCACTAGGAGACTGAGGTGGGGGAAAGAAAGTGGGCAACTGAATAGATTAAGGGACAACTCATTCACCACTTTGGGCATGAAAGACTGATTAGTTCTCAAAGATGTTCTGTCCTTGTGGAAAACCAAAACAGGGGGTAAAGCCATCAATGCTTGAATCTCACAGACCCTTCTAGCAGACGTTAAAGCTACTAAAAGTACTGTTTTCCATGTGCAAAACTTCAGAAAAGCAGAGTCTGCTGCTGGCTCAAAAGGGGCCTGAGTGAGCCTTTCTAAAACAGTTTAGATCCCAAGTAGGAGGAACTGGTTTCCTGGGAGGTTTCATGTGTAGAACGCCTTAAAGGAAAAGCTTTACCTCTAACCTGGAAGCTAAGGGGGAAGTCAATGGCAAACAGGCAGATAAGGCAGAACAGTGGACTTTGACTGAGAAACATGAAAGGCCACTATTAAGCAACTCACACAGGTAAGAAAGCACTAAAGGAATGCCCACAGAGAGGGGTTCCCGTTTTCTTTTCTGGCACCAGACAGAAAATCTTTTCCACTTGGAAACATAGGATTTCCTAGTACTGGGTTTGCTGACCTCCTGCAAAACCCTAAGCACGTCCTTAGATAAGAGATGCCTAAAAGGGATCAAAAGTTGATCACCCACAAGGTCAGCTGCAGAGTTGACAGATGGATGAATCAAGGATCCCTTGTCCCGAGTGAGTAGGTCCAACCAGTGAGGTAACTTGCAGTGATGACCCTTGGCTAGCTGCAGAAGAAGAGGCAACCAATGCGGTCTTGGCCAAAAGGGGGTCACTAACAAGATTTTTGGGCTGTCCTGCAGAGTTTTCAGTAGGACTTTCTGAATCAGAGGGAAGGAGGGGAATGCATAAAGAAACACCCCCTTCCATGGTACAAAAAAAAAGAGGAAGTTGTCTGTTCAGAGGGGAGGCAAAGAGGCCCATTTCTGGAGTACCACACCGGTGAACTAGATCCAGGAACACCTCCCTGTAAAGCATCCACTCGTGGGACTGTATATCATGGATATGCTTAATGTATCTGCCACTGAATTTTGAGCAGAGGGTAGGTACACAGCATGCACAGTCTCTTTGTACTGGATAGCCAGTTCTTGTGCTTTGATGGCTAATCGACAAAGAATCTAAGATTTTGTGCCTCCCCTGCTTATGTACCAATGGACCATAGTATTATCCATAAAGATCCTGAATGGTCCTAGCAGGAACATAGGATGAAAGGTCTGCAAGGCCAGAATCATATCCCTCATCTCTAATGAGGATGTGCTCTCTCGGGTGAGAGGGAGACCAAAGACCCTGAACCTTCATGGAAGCAAAAGTTGCTCCCCAACCTATTTCTGAGGCATCTGTAAGGAGCTAATGAGCCAGTTGGGGTACTTGAAGTGGACAGCCAGGGTTCTGACCGAGTTGCTGCATCCACCAAAGAAACTCTGTTTTCATGCAGGGAAGAAGAGGAATCAAGACATCGAAAGGATTAGCATGCTGGGACCAAATGGTCTTTAGAAACCACTGGAACTTCCTCACATGTAATTTCGCAAAAGGCAGCATAGGGATTGTGGAAGCCACAAACCTCAGTAGTCTCAGAAATTCCCTAGCCGTCATGGAAGGAAGAGACAGAGAGGGACTCCATAAAACCGTTTAGAGAGAGGACTTTTCCTGAAGGCAGAAAAATTGAGTCCGTTTGGAACCTGCACCCCAGAAAAATGAGACCCTGGGAAGGGTTTAGACAGGATTTTTGAAATTTATTGAAAATCCTAGACCCTACAAGAAAGGGAATAGCTAGGGCAAGGTACTGTTTTAATAGATCTGGACTGCTGGAAATGAAGAGCAGGTCATCCATGTAAGGGTAAACTTGAAGACCTTTACCCTTCGGTAGGCAATGTCCGAGGCTAAGCACTTTGTGAATACCCTTGCAGCAGTGGAGAGACCAAAAGGCAAGCCAGAGAACTGAAAGTGTAAAGAATCCACAGAGAAATGCAAGAATTTCCTGAACTGAGGATGAATAGGGATATGCAGGTAGGCATCCCTGAAATCCAGATAACCTAGGAAGGATCAGAGGAAGAATAGACTGTAGAGATAGCATCCTGAAAGAAGGCACCAGCAGGAAGGTATTTAAGAGGGAGAGTTCCAAGATAGATCTCCAAGGACCATATTTTCTTGGCACAAGAAACATCCTGGAGTAGAACCCTTTTCCCAGTTGGTCTGGAGGGACAGCCTGAATGGTGCCTTGGTCTGACAGCTGAGAAAGCAGCAAAGGGAACACATGAAGTTGGCTGGATGGGGGCTGAGGTATCCCCTAGAAGGGAGGAAGAGTCTTCCAAGACATGAAGTATCAGTTCTGAATGATGGAAATGACCCAGGAGGCCAGAGTAATTTCCATACAGTGTGAAAGGGAAACAGAGGCGAAGAGATAAAGGAGTATGACTTGAAGAAGCACTTGGTCATCACAAAGAACTTGGTCTAGGCTAAAAGGACTGCTGAGGAGCAGGGGCAGAAGCAAGAGACTAACTCTGGTGGTCTCCTGGAAGACTTCTTCTGCCTATGTCCAGATGAGACAGAAGTGGTGATGGAAGCACGCCTTCTTACAAAAGGAGTCTGCCTTGGCAGGGACATTCCTACGGAACTTAGGGACTGGGGAAACAAGCAAGTATTTCAAATCCTGGAGCTCCTTATGCTTTTCTTTCAAAGATTTTAAAAGCTCTGCAGCTGCTGTGTCAAAAAGGGCAGAGTTATCCAAAGGAGCATCAAGCAATTTGGCCTTTATGTCATCAGGAAGTGACTGAAGGAGTGACCAAGAATGCCTTCTGAGTACAGATGCAGAAGCTGCTGTCCTGAAAGATGCCTCCACAGCATCATAAAGTACAGTTTTGTACCTACCATAAATGTAGATGTTCGAAGATCCACATTGCTGCAGTCATAACCTGTGGGTAGTCCGCTGTCCTCGGTCGGCCCGAATACCAAAGTGTTAGGCTGGCGTCGGTCATGGTCGCTCAGATCTGACGTCAGTACGCCGTGGTACTAAAGCGCATGACCAACGCCATATCCTCAGTCTTTCTTGCCCCAGATGTCAGAAGGCCTTAAAAAGAAAGGCTATAGCCAAAAATGGAAAAACACCCAATCACCCATGTAGAAACAAAAGTTACAACACAAACCACACAACCACCCCAAACTACAGAGGGGAAGGAGGGAGGGTAAATTGGACTGCAGCAATGTGGATCTTCGAACATCTACATTTATGGTAGGTACAAAACTGTACTATGTTCTTCATCTCACATTGCTGCAGTCATAACCTGTGGGTAGAATCCCAAAGCAAAGGTAAAGGGAGGTTGGCAAAATCATAAAGCATTGGGAGCTGCTAACATGCCCTGTAAAACTGCAGTGGCAAACCCAGCCCTAGATTTGGAATAAAGAGGGAGATGGTAATGTTTAGAAAAAGTGTGCACTGAACTCCAAGTAGCTGCCTCCAAAATATCTTTAGTAGCTACTCCCCTTAAAAAAGCAGTAGAAGTGGCAGTCGCCCTAGTGGAATGAGGTCTGATTCCAGCCGGAACCTCCTTACCATGATGAGAATAACAAAAAGCAATACAATGGCCAATCCACTTAGAAATAGTTTGTTTTGAAACAGGTTTCCCCTGAGAACCCAAAGCAAAAGAAATAAACAACTGTTGAGACTGCCTGAACCCTTTGGTTCTGCTCAAATAATAACGCAACTGCCTGTGAATATCCAAAGAGTGCAAAATATTTTCCCCTTTATTTTGGGGATCAGCATAAAATGTAGGCAAATGAATAGATTGGTTTAATGCTACATTAGAAACAACCTTAGGCATAAAAGTAGGGTTAGTACGCAGGGAGACCCTATCCTTATGAAATATCAAGAAGGGTTCAACTGCCATTAGAGCCTGTAATTCAGATACCCTTCTAGCAGACGTAATGGCCAACAAAAAAGCAGTCTTCCAAGACAAAAACTTCAACTCCGTAGTAGCTGCAGGTTCAAAAGGAGGTAAAGTGAGCTTTTCCAACACAAAATTGAGATCCTAGGAAGGAGTAGGAGCTCTACGTGGGGGTCTTATGTTTTTTGCCCCTCTAAGAAATTGCTTAAATAAAGGATGAGAGAATAAAGGAGGGTCACAGTCATAGTGAGCAGAAATGGCTGCAGCATGAACTTTTATAGAGGAGAAAGACAAACCCTTGTCTAATAATTCTGCAAGATACTGAAGTGAAACACTCAAATTAGGCACAGAGACATCAAAGCTCTTTGTTTTGCTCCAAAGAAAAAATCTCCTCCATTTATTAGCATAAACTTTCCTGGTACTAGGCCGTCTGGCCTCCAAAATGACATTCAAAACTTGTTGAGGAAGCTGCGACCCCCCAGGGTCTAAAACAGAATATGCCAAGCTGTCAGATGCAGGGACTGTATCCTGACATTGCGGAAATGATTGCTCACCTGGGAGAAAAGGTGCGGAACTAATGGCAAAGGCCAAGGAGGCTCCCGTACTAAACTCCTCAGCAGAGGGTACCAGTGCTGACGTGGCCAATCTGGAGCTATTAGAATCATGCAAGGCTTGTCCTGTCTGACCTTCAAGAGCACCTTGGGAAGAAGAGGCAGAGGAGGAAAGGCATAGACGTGAAGGTTGTTCCAACTGAATGATAGAGCATCCACTTTCCAAGCTTTTGGGTGAAACAGCTTTGTGCAAAACTTTGGCAGTTGGAAGTTTAGAGGAGAAGCGAACAGATCTATATCTGGAGTTCCCCAAGCCACCGTCAACTGTTGAAATACATGAGGATCCAATTTCCACTCGTGGGGATCCACCATCTGTCTGCTCAAAACATCTGCTAAGGAGTTCTGTGCTCCCGGCAGAAACCTTGCCTGAAGAGTGGGTGCAAACTGAGAGCAGTCTCCCACAAAATCATAGCTTGTCTGCAAAGAGGGTACGAATGGGTTCCCCCTTGCTTGTTGATGTACCACATGACTGTTGTGTTGTCTGTTTGAATCAACACCTGTCCTGGTTGAAGTAGATCCTTGAAGGCCATCAGGGCAAATTGGACTGCTAACATCTCCTTCGTGTTGATATGCAAATGTTGTAGTCTGGGAGGCCATGTGTCTTGAACCCATTTCCCATTGAAGTGTGCTCCCCAAGCCATGTCTGAGGCATCTGTCGTTAAGATCTGACTAGCCTCTGGTCGGGTCACAGAGAGTCCCTTGTTTAGGTGACATTCCTGAGCTCACCACAAGAATTCTCTTTGGATGCAAGGTATTATCTGAATGACAGTGTCCAAATCGTGGCAGTGTTGAGTCCATACGCTTTTGAGATACCATTGTAGCTTCCTCATATGCAGTTTGGCATTGGGAAGCACCAGAATACAAGATGCCATGAACCCCAAGGCCTGAAGGACTGTCCTTGCAGTCAGCCTGGACCGTAGAGATAATTGCTGGAAGTAAAGGGCAAGATTTCTTTGTTTGTCCGGGGTCAAAAACGCCATCTGAGAGGCTGTGTTCAGTCTCACACCCAGAAAGCACATGTCCTGAGAGGGTACTAGACTGGACTTTGTTTCGTTCACAGAATACCCTAGGCACCTTAACACTGTCATAACATACTGAAGATGGTGAAGTAACTTGACTTTGTCTTGAGCAAGAATCAGGCAATCGTCCAAATAAGGATAAATTTGTATTCCCCTTAGTCTTAAGAAGGCTATCACCAGAGCCAGGACTTTTGTGAACACCCTGGGCGCAGTAGATAAGTCAAGGGCAATGCAGAGAACTGATAATGAAAAGTGCCAGCCAAAAACGCAGGAACCTCCTGCAGCTGGGCCTGATAGGAATGTGAAGATAAGCCTCTTTGAGATCCAGAGTTACCATCCAGTGATCTTTGCCTAGCAGAGGCAGAAGCTGTCGCAAAGTTAACATCTTGAATTTGGGAATGTCCAGGTATGTGTTGAGAATAGACAAGTCCAGAATTGGCCTCCAAGTGTTTCCTTTCTTTGGTACCAAAAACAGGCGAGAATAAAATCCTAGGCCCACTTCTGACGGAGGGACCCCCTGGATAGCCCCCATTTTTAAAAGTAAAGAAATCTGTTTGTGAGCCTCCAACTTTTGCTGAAGAGGAACGTCTGGCATGCCTTTGAAAGGAGGCAAGGTGTGAAAATAAAACTTGTAGCCTTGGTCTATAATGTCCAACACCCATTTGTCCTGGGTGACTAGAAGCCAATTTTGCCTGAAAAGTGCCAACTTTCCTCCCAGAGGAGCTGCCAGAGAGGAGGGATCTGGCAGCTGGAGATACAGGTCATTGGGTCTGTTTACGAAAAGGCTGACCCCTGCCCTCACCTGAAGATTGTGCAGGGGAACTCCATGTCCTAGGCCTGAAAGAACCCTGAGCATGAGCTCTGCCCCTACCACGTCTAGATCTGCCCCTAGACTGTAAATCAGAAGAAGGATAAGCCCATCCCTTAGTAGGCCAATTTCTGCTAAACTTAGGGGGCTGCACCTGTAAAAAATCCTTAACTGTCTGCATAGACTTAGCTTTGTCTTCCATTTTCTTCAAAACTGACTCCACAGGAGAACCAAACAGAACTTCAGACTGAAGGGGAGCATCCAAAATTCGAGCTTTAATATGCTCTGACAAGTTCTGATCCTTAAGCCAAGCGTGCCTACGAATAACTGATCCAGTGGCAGCCACCCTAGAAGAAGCCTGAAGAGCATCAAACCACACTGCAAAGAATGCTTACCCACCTGATCAGAGGCATGAACTAAATCCTGCAATTCCTTACACTCAATGCCCTCTGCCAAAGCATCTACCTTAGATTTTAACTGACTTAGGAGAAAATTCTGGTACTTTAGCATATGAAACTGGCAATTCAAAGCCCTCATTGCTAGAGTGGAAGAGGTATACACTTTTTTACCCCACCTATCCAAAGCTCTAGAATCTTTATCCATAGGAACTGGATTATTTACAACAGAGGCCCTGACACCCTTAGGTCCCTGGCTAATAGTTTCCGGGTCAGCTCTTGGGCTCTTATACAAATATTTATGAGCCTCTGGCACTCTGTAATACCTGTCTGGTTTGACCGGGGCAGGAGGCAAAGAATCAGGATTAAGGGAAGCTTCAGAGAAAACATCCTGAACAACATCCAAAACAGGGGGTATAGCCAAGGGCCTATGCTGTGGTAAAAACAAAAATTCCCTAAGTCTCTTTCTAGAGTCTGAGAAATCCTGACCTTCCCACTTAAAATGCTCCCTCATGGAATGCAGAGTTTCAGAAAAAGAAAAATCCTCTGGAGGGGAAGCAGAAGGACTAGAATCCTCTGCATCTGAATCAGAATAAGGAGGAAAATCCTGAATGTCTTCAGCCGATGACTCCGAGTATTGAGGAATGCTCCAATCCTTCCACCTCTGGCTCTACCCTAGGCCTCTTATCTGGAGGGGGCAAAGAACCCCTGATTAAGGTAATCAAATCTTCTGCCATTTTCAGCATATGCTTTTTAGGTACAGAACCTGCAGAACTAGGGCTGACGCCAGAGGAAGACAAACCAGGCCTGACCTTGGAAGGTACCTTAGAGACAGAAGTAGAAGGCCTAACCACCTTATGCAAAGAAGGGACTACAGAGACCTGAGAGGCCCCCTCAGCCTGCCCCGACTCCTGAGAGGCCACATCCTGCAAAATTAAAGGCTCCCCCTGAGACTCAGCTGAAACCTCGGCTGGATCTACAGATTCTACGGTAGTTTCTAAGGAACCGGCGTCCGTAACGGACGACTCATCCTGCTTGGACTTTAACATTTTTTCCTTACGCTTCTTAGCGGTAGCGGGCGTCGGAGGATCCGACGGCATATTGTAATTACACCGCTCAAGACAAGCCTAGCACAATCTAACCTGCGTTTAATAGTGCGCTTATTAAATCTAGCACAAAAGCGACACCCGACTACGTCGTGCTCAGGCCCCAAGCAAGGAATACAAAGAGAGTGGTAATCCCTATGAGGTATCTGTTACCCACAAGAAATACAATTATTCACTTTTTCTGACATCCGGATTTAACTGAGGCAAGAAAAGACAAAAATATTCCCCAACGGGGTACTTAGCCCAACTTGGTCTTCGGTCTGAAACTCAAAATACGAAAATTTCAGGACGCCGAACGGCACTTGCAAACGCTGCTTCTGCTTCGGACCATGCGGCAAGAAAGACAGAGGATATGGCGTCGGTCATGCGCTTTAGTACCACGGCGTACTGACGTCAGATCTGAGTGACCATGACCGACGCCAGCCTAACACTTTGGTATTCGGGCCGACCGAGGACAGCGGACTACCCACAGGTTATGACTGCAGCAATGTGAGATGAAGAACATCTAACATCTGATGTAATGTCTTGCTACCTGGGAAGAAGCAGACAGAAGAGAAAGAATCTGTGATTTAGCCTCTGAATCAGGTAACTGAGAAAGAGTCTGGGAAGCCTGAGAAAGTAGGGCCAGAGAGTACCTAGACATGTACGTCTGGTAATTAATAGCTCTAATTGCCAAGGTGGAGGACATAAAACCCTTCTTCCCCAAACTTTCCAAAATCTTGCTTTCCTTGTCAGAAGTTAATGAGTTTTGCAAAAGGTAACATGCAAGAGGATTGTTAGTTGTAATGGAGACCACAGCAGGGTCAGCAAAAGAACATTTAAAAAGAAATTTATAGTAATCCGGGACTTTATAAAACTTGTCACCTCTTTCAGGGGCAGGGGCCTGGGAATCTGGGTTTTTAGAGGATGATGCAAAAGCATATAAGTAAAATAGAAGCACTGGTGGAATTGAGGGAGTATGGGCTTCCAACTGGAGAAGGTCATAGTATATTTTCTGCTCTTCTGAAATTTGAGAAGATCCCATTTAAAGAATTGTCTCATCTTATTAACAGTTTCCCCAAAGGAAAGCTCTTCCAAAGTGGAATCTCCCCATTGGACTCCTCCTCTGGAGAGGCATATTCCAGAGGAGAAGGAGGAATCTGAGTGGAGTACGCCAAAGAATCTTCATCCAAAGAATCCTCAGAGTCTGATACAGGAATCAGATATTCAGCATCCTTCGCAGAAGTGGACATCGGAGACCCAGATGACATCACTGGAGATGAGAAGACAGGCAAGGGAATAGTAGAAGCAGAAGCTGCAGGCCTCAAAGATACCAAGGCTTTAATGAGACCCTGCGAAAAGGCATCCCAATCAGACAGAGGGGTGGAAGGGACAGTGGAATGTTTATTCTTCTGCTTCTTTTTAGCAGGTTTGTCTTGATGATGAGAATGCCCAAACATAGGCATTACATACGAAACTTCTTTAGACTGAGGGGCAGCAGCAGTTCTGGAGTCCTCCAGAACAACATGCCATGGTTCCCCCAAGTCATCCAAACAGGATGTCTGCATGGCCTCGGACATGCTAGGATCCACCCCTTTGATGGCTTCCCCATTTGGTCCCACCGAAGAAGCGGACCCTACCGCCAAGCGTAATGCAGAGTTTTCACTATCCTCAAGGGGTATGTCGGAGGAAGTAGGGGCAGATGAGGATTCAAGCCTAACTTTAACTTTCCTCTTCAAGGACAGCTCAGCCAAAAGACTGCCGGAACCTTCCATCACATCCCTAGCCAAGGTAAAGATTTAAAGCCAAAAGACAACTGCAACATCTTAGGCACAAAGGCCTGACAGATCGAACAGGAATGATATTCGTGAGTAGGCCCCAACCAGAACAAGCAAAGCTTGTGACTATCCTTATGTGGAATTTGCTTTCCACACCTACACTTGCTCTTCCTGGATGACATTAACAACAAGAGGCAGTAGCAAGGAAATAAATCCCCTATGGGGTACTTATCTGAAGCTGGAGGGCGAACCAACGATACCAGACAGCAGACTGAAATTAAGAGTCAACCTTTTCGAATGGCAGCGACAAAGTTCTGAGGATGGTACGTGCGGACGTTCTTTCTACGGCTGACGTTCTCAGTAACTTTGTGTGACATCCTACATACTTGGCAGTGGCAATAAGCTTTTGTATACCGGCTGGACGTTGGGTCGACTGGTGGAATACAAACCATATGTAAAGAAAAGTGTAACATTGAATAGAAGGACATCTGAAAATACAGTGCCAGCTAACATTTACACTAAGATATGCTGATGTCAGTGTAGAGTGCATTCGCTTTTTAATGTTCTTATAGTCAGCAAATAATGAGCCGTGATCCACATTGATGGTGTCTTTACTACTTAGTAAAGGTGCACAACATGATACAGCAGTTCAACTTGTCAAACCACAGATGGATACAGGAACTCCTGGTCCATCTCAGTAGCAGGAAGATGGCAGTAAAGGAAAGTTCTTTTTGTGAGGATCAGTGAGATGGTCTAGTGCTCAGCTCTGTCTCTCTCTGTTGAACCACCATCAGGTGGGTCAGACAAATGGAGGGAAGTCCTTTGTGCATATATAAAAGTGAATTTGACATTTAGCCTCGTCAGTGTTCTTGAATGTACCTTGTGCCACATGCAGTTTATTTTCATATCATTTATGCATCCTGGCATACCAAGCATTTAAATGGTCTAGCAGTAATTCCTGACAAACTGTTTCACTTTGTGTTTAAGAAATGGAAAACCAGCAGACATGATTCAGAGCCAAGCTGCTACCATAAAAGCCTAAAACTGGAAAATGTGTCCTAATACAAGTCAATGACTCACTAAAGGCATTTTTCTGCAGTTACAAGATGTTTAATACCAGAGGTGTTTAGTTCAAAGGTATATAATTTCTGACTGAGCTAAAAATGTCATGTAGGTGATGAAATCCAGTGACTTAAAACAAAAAATATAAGCACCACCATTTGATCCGAATGAGGTACTTGTGTATCAAAATATATTTTATACTGACTGACACTTCATTGAAGTTATATTGCTGTGAGACCATGCACTCACCACAATGTCTTGAATGTGCTGCTCCACTAAGTTATTCTTGTATGCAACTACAACAGGACGTCCAAAAGTATCAAGATAGGTGTAGTGAAGTTCATCCTGGGCTCGATTAATTTCATATGGGTTTTCCAAATGAATATTTCTATAGAGAAGAAAACAAATTCATGTTTACTTTAAGGAAAATAAAACGTCTACTTTCTTTGAAAAACATTATACACAAGGCCAGTACCAATGGCTACAGCTTTCAAAACTGGTTACACTAAAACAACCTGCAATGAGTCAGTACTTGACAAACAAATCTATAATTGCATCAAGACTTCGTCCGTTAACGGAAAAAAAAAAATCGAATGCTTTTCAATTTAATTGTGAATTTCCCCAAGACAAAGAAGTGATTGCTAAAAACACTAAACCGTGCCCATTTTTACATTGTGAATACAGTATGTGCATAGTTACTTCTTGATGCAAACTTATGCCAGATCTATGGCATACAAAAAAAAAAGTTAAGTACTTGCCATAAAGAGATCCTTTCATTCATGTCCATCTGATATGACAAAGGGTCCTCAGTACAGAGCCACTTGTCATGACAGATCCAGCAACATCAATGCTTCAAACTCGAGCCTCTTAAAACCCTTCCCTCCCATAATGCATTTGTCCTCTGAATCACATCAGATCTAGGTTGATGCCCAAGAACTATCTGTGAAATACGGACAGAAAACAAGGCCCTTTGAAGAAGCAAACAATCCTTCAGGTCTTACAAGAGAAGAATGGGGGGACAGGAGGAGGGTTTTCATAGCGGATGGACATGAATGAAAGGATTTATCATTATGGTAAGAACATAAGCTTTTGTATCCCATTGATTTAGTCCATCCAGTCAGACATGTGGTTCAGAATCCTCATCAGGAGATCGCAGCAAGGGAAACCCCAACAATGAAAAATCTGACTGGCAACTGTTGGACTGAGGGACCACTCGTGAGGAAAGACCTGCTGAACCTGTCCACTAAACAGCTGGAAACTCCAGATATATGTGTTGCAGCAAGAAAGTGGATAAAGGCCATAACCCACTGCCACATACTTATTACTTCCCAACATAACGGGTACTACCTAGTTCTGCCTTGCTTACTGATGTACCAAACAGCAGCCATTGTCTGTTTGGATGGAATTCAGGGCCAACTTCCAAGGTGTGAAGTTGCTGCAACACAAAGGACCACCCTCACCTCCAGGACATTTATATGAACATTGACATCCAGCTTGGATCACTGACCTTAGACCATTCCCTTCTTAATGGCCCCCCACCCTAGGGAGGATGCATACATTATCATCATAGCTACTAGGACTGGTGTCACAAACAGCTTCCCTATGGATATCAGATGTGACTCGATCCACCATCTCAGATGGGATCTGCAAGACTCTATGATAATGATGGTCTGGGATAGTGTGTCAACATTGCACTGCTGAGTTTGTAGAAGCTGATGCAAGAATCTCATGTAAATATGTGCAAAATGGACCATCAAGGTACATGAGGCCAGGAGTCCCAGAGACAGCAAGACTGGAGTGGCAAGGCTGAGAAGACTGTATTGTTGCTCTCAGAGATTGAACTCTTTCCTGCAGAAGTGAAATTATGTAACCAACAGTATCCAAATTGCCTATAAATGTAACAGCTTGGGAGGGAACCATATTTGACTTTTGAAGACCGACTGATATCCCCAGGGAGGTGTAAAAGTATAAAAGATAATTCCTGGCTTGAGTCAGAAACTCCATTAAAAGGGTAAGCAAGAAGCCAATCATCCAGATACAAAAAGATCCTGAATCCCAACAGTAGAAGGTGAGCTGCTGAACTGATGCAATGGACATGCATTTGGTAAACACCTTGGGGATGTGATGAGACCAGACTGCAGGACCTCGAACTGACAATGATGGACTCCCATTTGGAAGCATAAGAATTTCCCCTCAACTCCTTTCCAATCTTTATGTGAAGGCAGGCATCATGGAGATCTATTGGGTCTTGCAGAAAAAAATCACGCTAAAAGACTTGGGTCTAAGACTGGTCAGAGGTCCTGAGCTTTCTTTGAAACAATAAAAAAACTTGAATGAATCCCCAATCCTTTCTGGTCTAGTGGGACCTCCTGGATGCCTCTCAAGAAAGAGAGACAGACAGAAAGAAAGAGAACACCTCTCTTTTGGCTGCTTTTACCTGATGGGGTGGAATGTCCAGTAACGGCCTGGTATAGTGTTATGGGAAATGGAATTTAGTAGCCTCTGGATACAATACCTCTTACTCACCTGTCCTGTGGAGGGGTGGAGGGAAAGACCCCCCCCCCCGACTACCTCCAAAGTGAAGCAGTTAGGCAAATCCTCAGATACACTGCAGTTTATGATCCAAAAAGGGAATGTAGTATCTCTGGTTTTGCAGACGCTCTTGGCCTTTGGGCCGATGTCCATTAAAGGGGCTGCCTCTACCCTGGCTACCCCCTGTCAGAATGCAAGTTGAACTGTTGGTGCATAGACTTCCTGAACCAGAGTGAGAGCGGCACTTTTTGGTTCCTGCTATAAGCTCCCTGTGGGGTCTTGAACTTCAATCAGACAGCAATGTCTTGCCATCCTGCTCACACTTTTTTCACTTATGTAATGAAGATCCATCAAAAGAAGCATTAGTGAATGTTACTGTACAGTTGTCCACAAAGTCAAAAAGAAGCAACCATGCATGGTGTCTCATCACAATGCCCAACCCAACTGTTCTGGCGGCTCCATCCACTACACGGTGCATGAAGCGCATGAACAGGTCTGATATATTCGACATATTAGAAGTGGTTGACTCCAGTTGCTTACTTGTCTCAGTCATCAGGGGAATCGTCACAGCAGATAAGGCTTGCTGGGCCAGATTTCTCTGGCATCCATTCATATAAGTAGTGTTGTTCAAGGCCCTCAGCCCAAATGTGCCTGAAGCATATGCCCACTTCTTTAGCCTGTTCACTGCCCTGGATTCTATTAGGTGGTTGGGTGGAGTAAGAATCCTCTTAAAGCTCTCTGTTCACCGCTGCTGCCATAACCATGGAATCCACTGCTGGGAATTTAACCCAAAACTGCATCTTCCAGCAACTAAAGTTTTCTGACTGGCTTCCAAGGGAAGCCAAGGCACCTGCCATAACCTCTGGGCCACTATGAGTTTCTCAACTAAATGTACCACCCATGACGGGCACAAGCTTCAAGTTACTGCCAAATGAGGTGCACTCTGGAAGGAATAGTGAGGAGTCCTCTCAAACCACTAAGTCAGAATCTGAGATGGAAGCCTCCAAGGGGGAGTCTAGGTGCTTCCTTTTGCACATTTGTTTTCTTTTTTTTTTTTTTTTGGATATATCAGAAGTAGTTTCGTCTGACTCCTCAGGGGACTGAAGCTGCTGTGGAGCAGTGGGATTGAGATTTGCATGTCAGATCAGACAACTGGGTGCTTGAAGAGTAGAGAGAGGCAAGACAAGAAGGGAGTCTTTGAGTAAATCCATCTCTGGTGGGACCTGCATGAAAGTTCTAGCAAAAGAACCAATCATCCTCACCAACAATTAGGTACAATCCAATTTCAGAATGATCTGAAAACCTTGCGCAAGTCAATGGATCTAAATCTCCCGTTGGACTGCCGGTATTGATGGCAGGAAAATATTTTGAACTCAAAAGACTGAATGGCTAAGATTCAGGGACTGGAACAGAGGAGCTGAAAACAGACAATCCTGACAAGGCAGTGGAGAAAAGCCGGGCACTAAGGTCACCATTCAATCCCTTGGTACCAGGACTCCATCAGCTCATAAGGATTGGAGATGAAACAGTCATACCCGGAAACCTTGGCACCAAACCTACAAGAGAAGTCTGCACTAAGGACACAGGCCCCTGAACGAAGGGCAGATTTGATGACACCACAGCCAAAGCACTGGCCAGCAAAGGAATTAAGATCTGGGTGAAGTGGCTGTATTTGACTGCTTTCAGAGCTTGAGGGGACAGAATGCCTCCCATCTCCATCTGGATACTCAGAAACCTCTCCTTCAAACAGCTTGATCTGCTTCAGAAGTACTCCTGTAGGACCTGAAGACTCAAAACAGGGTTGGTGGGCACTGATCAGGTTTCTCTGATGGGACTTCCTTTCTGGGAGAATCCTGTAACACTACAGGCTTCAAAGGTATCAGATCAACATCTGGAGAATGATTTGACTGTTTTGGAGAACTGCCAGGACACATCAAATCTGCCTGCCTCTTCCTCAGATCAGAGTTTCTGAATCTGGAGGGATCAAACCTTTCAATATCAATTTCTTTCTTTTATCTGATAGATAACCCTGAGTGGATAAAATGGTCTAACAGTACAAAAAAAAAAATACACACCACACATAATAAATCTGTATAATTATATACACCAATGAAGATTAACTGCTGTAACAGGAAAGCATGTTATAAGTACCTATCCGTATAAACTACAATAACGGTCTAATAACTGAAAATCTACTAAACTTGCAGCAAATACCCTTTTCAGAACCCACTACTGTATAGCAGTAAAAAGCCTAAACTGGTTAGAACTACCTCATCAACTAACAAAGTTTCTTACCATCCATAAAATTATCCAGAATCCATCTGCTTGTCCAGCACTAAATAACATTCTACACAATTATGTCCCCAGTTGGTCATTAAATTCCCATGACCAAAAAGTCCTGTCCGACTACAAACCTATCAAATCTGCCAGGCATTGTCTGTTTTTGTACCATGTCGCTAAGGCTTGGAACACCTTACCTGTATCCATCGGGTCAACAGCCTCCCCCTCTCATCATTCAAAACCATTCTGAAAGCCTTACTATCCATAAGCTGTCTCTGTTCTTGCAGAGCACCAGGATAAACTATATCCCTAAACGTGAACAAACACCTATTCATACCTTACATCTCCTTATTCTCCCTTCTTCACAAATTTCCTTACTTCTATAAAGTTCTCTCCCCTGGATTTCTATCTAAATATTCCATAAGCCTGCTTTTCTCTCACTTTGTATTGCAATTCCTGTTTGTATTATACTAACTTGCCTCCAATTTCTCTACAAACTGGCCAAATCTTCTCTACTAAATCATTGTCACATAACTTGTATTTATTCTTAACCAATGTTTTCATATTACAGCTAATTTTGTATAATGACTTAAACTGCAGCTATTTGTTGTATTATTTTTAAAGACGGTAAAATTACTGTTCTTAAAATGTTTTGTAATATTTTGCTTTTGTCCCTGGGCCTCTGCTGAAAATGGGCTCCTACCCAGTTGGATTCTCTCTGTAATAAGATATCAATAAATAAATAACCTACAAATCATACCAGACTGTCAGGAGAAAAAAAAAACAAAATCTGCAATCACGGGAAACACTCTAGAAAATAAAGGAGTCAAATACCTACAAAGACAGAACTTAACTCAAGAAGATACAAACTGCAATACAGCTGTAAGGGCCTCAACTACTAGAGAGCTTTTACTAAATGCTCACAAACTCTGCCAAAAATATCGACAAACAGAGGTAGCATGGGATCTAGGGTTTTCTGGTCTTTAATATGTGTTGTGGGTTTAGAAAAAAAGGCATTCGGGAGGACTGTATGATAAAGAGTGGTAGAGAATAAAAAATCCATTGTCTTGATCAGACTTAATATTTTCACAAGGAGCATGTTACAAACTACACAGACAATTCTGGACTTACTAAATTTTAAACTGCACTATCTATGTTAAATTTAAATAAGACACTGGAACAAAGTAACAGCACCATATTTCAAATATGGGAAAATATACATATGTGAAAAATGATCCAAGCCAAAGTAAATGTCAGAAAGGTAAGGAAGAGCATTTAGTTGTAACTTGTGGGCAAAAAAACATTTGCCAGGGCACAAAGCTTAAAAATTCTATTTCAAAAAGTATGATTGATTTTTCTAGCAGTAGTAGTTCCCCCTTGTTTGCTGATGTACTGCATGACTGTGATATTTAATGCAGCCACTTGAAGAGGTCCTAGGGACTAAAGATGGTTCAGAGAGTTGAGTGCCTTGACCAGGGGCAAGCATCTCCTTGATAATTATGTGCTTGTCCTTGGTGTTCCACACCCCCTGTACTTTTATCCCTCCTGAAACTGCTTCTGAAGCAAAGTCTGAGGAATCTGTGGGGACTGTTCTGGAGAAGGGGGAGATGTGGACTTAAGGATATCTTTGTCTCCACCAAATAACTTTTCTTCTGACAAACCCTAGCATTTAGATTTGAATTTCAAAAGACAAAGGGTGTTGATGCAGAGACCAAACAGATTTCAGATACCACCTTACCTCTTTCATATGGAGTCTGGGGTATCATGAGAATCACAGATGCTGATTCATAGAGTCACAGATTACTATGATTGAATCTTAGGCTTTCGAACAGTGGCCAAGGCTCTTGCCACCCCCATAGTGCCTTTTTTTAGGCAAGGCTCAAAAGACAAATCCACTGCTGTAAATAGCACAAGTAACAAAAAACTGAGGGTAATGCTACTCAATGCCAGAAGTCTAAACCTCAAAATGCACGCACTCGAGGCACTCCTCAGTATGGAGAAAATCGATATATGTGCAGTAACAGAAACCTGGTTTAAGGCTCCAGAGAGAACCCCAGCACTACCAGGCTACAACTCATACCATACATTTCGGCCACAAAACCCGGACAGAAAAACAAAAGGCGGGTGAGTATCCATATTCATCAAGGATACCCACACCTCCAGGTTAGTGGCACAGCACGATGCTTCAGAGATCATCCACATGCAACTAACAATGGGCAAAACTGCTATTCAAATCATAGCTTGCTACAGATCATCCACCATGTCCCAGGACCCCCACTCCGCATTCCTGGAAACAGTGGGAAACCTAAAGGTCCTACCAAACACCCTGATATTGGGTGATTTCAATTACCCAAACATTAACTGGGAGAGCTACTCAAGTATGAACTCCCTTGCCCAACATTTCCTAAAATTTATAAACTCAAACGCCGTAGATCAACTGATCAACACCCCCATCAGAGGTGACAACATATTGGACCTGGTCATCACCAACATGGGCGACCGGGTGTTCCACACCGGAGGTCAACCCCACACTGGTTAGATCTGACCATAAACTAATCACTCTGGATATCCACATTCTGACACCACCCCCAGTCAAAGAAACCTCTGTGAAAAACTTTTCAAAAGCAAACTTCACATTACTTAAGACCGAGGTGGGAAGCTTCAAAGCCCCCATGCTAAAGGACAACGCTGTCCAAGCTGCAAAATCCTTTACTAATGCACTCTACGAGCACCTACAAGAATGCATGGATCGTGCTATCCCAAACAAAACCAAGACTCACTCCTCCAAGAAAAGGAAAACAGTCTGGTGGACCCCTGCCATAAACAAGCTATACAATAGGAGGAAACTAGTGCAGAAAAGAGTAAAATCCCAAGAAGGGAAGACATCCCTGATCAGTATCAGCAAGAAACTATGTTCCCTCATAAAATCATCCAAGACTAGCTTCGAAAGAAAAATTGCCATGGACTCCAAAGATAACCACAAGGCATTCTTTAGCCATGTCAGGAATCTAAGTGGAAATTCTAAGATCTGCTCGGAGTTAGTGCAGAATGGCACAAAATACACTGAACCGACCGATGTAGCCAACCATCCTGGCAGACAGGTTCAGTGCAAACTTCACCCCCCTCTCACCCCCAAAAGGGCCCATAACTATATCAGAAGAATGTAGTGCCCCTGAAATCACAGACACTCAGGTTAAAACAGCCCTCGCCAAAGCCAAAAACACAGCATCAATGGGACCGGACGGTGTCCCAGGCTGCGTCCTACACGAGCTCAAAGATGAACTAACCCCTCACCTAAACACACTGTTTAAACTCAGCCTCTCCACAGGCTATGTGCCCACAGAGTGGCACACAGCAACGGTTATTCCACTCCACAAAGGTGGTGCCTCAACGGACCCTGCGAACTATCACCCTATAATCCTGACTAGCTTGGTCTGCAAAGCTATGGAGTGCATCATCATGGATCTCATTAACAGAGACAATGGAAACCTCCAAACACTGGACCCTACCCAGTTCGGCTTTGTTAAGGGCAGATCATGCCTCCTAAACCTGGTGGACTTCTTTGAGACAGTTACCATGGCTATAGACGAGGGAAAGGTGGTCCACACAGCCTACCTAGACCTTGCAAAGGCCTTCGACAGCATTCCCCACTCAGGTATTATACACAAGCTCACCAGCCTGAACATAAACCCTTACATCACGAGATGGGTTGCCAGCTGGCTCACGGACAGAACCCACATGGTAAGAGTTGCGGGAGCTAGGTTTGACTCTAAAACGGTTACAAGTGGCATTCCCCAGGGCTCAGTTCTAGGACCCCTCCTGTTCGGCATAAAGCACAGGAGGACTATGGCTGACCAAGTTTGCAAACGACTGCAAACTAGGGGCTATAACTGACTCTCCAGCTGACACAGACATCCTCCAAAAGGGTCTCACTGAGACAGATAACTGGTGTCAAAACCATGGCCTCAAGCTAAATGCCAAAAAGTGCAGTCATCCCCTTTGGAAAAAACAAAGTACCCACAAACTACCACACAAGTGGTAGCCCCCTAAATACAGAAGACACAATAAGGGATCTGGGGACCCAAGTAGATAGTAACCTCTCCTTTGATAATCACATTGCCAAAGTGGTTAGAAAATCCTTCTATGTGGCCCACCTAATCACAAAAGGGTTTGCATCCTGATCGAAAGAGGTCATTGGACCCCTCTATGCATCACTCATCAGACCCATCATAGAGTACAATGCCCCATTTGGGATGTACCTTACAAGACAACTGCAACAACTGGAAAGACCACAGAAGTACCTCACCAAGAGGATCACTGGCCTTAAGCAGATGCCCTATGCAGCTCGAATGAGGAAACTCCAACTGTACTTGGTTGCATACCGCCTACTCAGAGGTGATCTCTGCCTGACATACAAGGCCCTGTCCAACCCAGAATTGATGGACATGCTCCACCTAAAGAAAACCATATCCCCTCGAGCTACATGCTCCAGGTATCTAAACCTCAACACAGCAATAAATAGGACGTGCTGGAGGGATAGATTCCTATCCCAGAGACTTCCCATGCTCTGGAACCAGATTCCAATCTACATTAGGCAGAGCTCCTCGCTAGCCCTCTTCAAGAGAAACCTTGAAGAGAGGATGGGAAACAGAAAGTTTACCCCAGGGATCACTTCAATGGCTCTGCTGGATAGTCTTAATCTAAGGGGGCGGCAAAAGCCAACACATTCTGGCTAGGTTTATAAATGCCTTCGGGCAGATAGCCTAGTACCTACCTATGAACCTACGAACTACTAGGCTAACTACCCTTGTGGGCCATTTTAAGCCTAGCCAATTGCCCCATGTGAGAATCATACCCTGCACCTTGTATATGCGAGGTAAACATTATGCCAGCAACATGAGAACCACAACCCAGAAGTTTTCACTCACAGTGACCACAATCTGAGTGGAAAACCTTAGAAATAGACCTAGATATACATCTATTTTTTCCTGTGGAAGAAAAGCACTTTGAACCGACATGTCTAACTGACATCCCAGGAACATAATCCTGTGTGAAGGAGTCAAGAAAGACTTAAGAATATTCTTTTGGAATCCTAGCTTGTGTAAGAGATTTCTCACCCAAAACAGCGATTCCTGACACTAAGACTTGGCAAAGATAAGCAAGTTATGTAAATATAAAAAATGTGAATACCCTGTAGCATGCAATTAGCTAAAGCTGGAGATGGACACTTTGTGAACATTGTTGGTGCGGTGGATAGTGCAAAAGGGCCGAGAAAGGATAATGTAATCCAAACACACAAAACCTTAATTGTTTGAAGTCTGGATGAACAACGATGTTATGATGAGCATCTTTTACATCTACTGTTACCAGGAAACGTGAAAGGAGGAAGAAGAGTAAACAGGTTGTGAAGTGACATTTTGAATGGTCTCCAAGCACTTTTTTTCTTTGGCACACGGAACGTCCTTGAACAAAAACCCCTCCCACCTGGGAAAGAGGAACTGGTTCAATCACTCCTGGGAACACCATGTGAAGAAGATGAAGAAAGAAAATAATCTGATCTGGAGGATGTGGAATGACCCCCTGGAAGAGCGGAATTTCCTCCCACTGCCATCTGTAACCTTGATGACTGTTTTTTCAAAATCAGTTTTGTCTGAAACTCTCTTGGCAAAAAGAAAAATGGAGATTCAGACTTTATGGAAGAAAAAAAGAGGCCCGGGGGGGGGGGGGGTCACAAGGTCTCTTGAACAGTCATTTAAACTTGCAGGCTTGTCCTTGATTTAGGGAGGTTCAATACTTCTTTTTGAAACCCCCTTGCCATTTCTTCTTAAACATCTCTTTACCTGTATTTTGTTTGGAAGGTTTACTCAGATTTTTGCCAGAACTGAATGATGAGATAGAAAATCCCTTGTTTTTGACCACCTCTGCGGCAGGGTGAGCAAACACTAAATCACTGTCCAAGGAATGATTCAGAATCTCATTTTTAACATCTGGAAGGTTCTGAGAATGCAGCCATGCAAAACTCCTCAAAAACAGTACCAGTGGCTACAGTCCTGGATGAAGAATCAGCAAAGCCATTAACACACTGTAGACAATGAGTTTATTCTAATACACAAATCATTACCAAGTTATTTAAAGTAGATTTTCCTCACAAGAAGAAATCCTACATAAAACAAACATTCCTCACACTTTCAGAATTAGTTAAACTAATACGAACCTAACTATTCAAAATTCTGAAACTCATGGTTGCAGAAGTATACACCCCCCCCCATAACTATCAATAATCTTCCCATCTTAATCAGAAAGGGGAGGACTGGAAATGACTAGGTGCTTAGCAGCAGTGGTATCCATCTAGAGTTATAGCTGCTGGGTTAGGTTCTGAAGTAGTACATAACATTTTAAAAGACTGAGGAACTTTATACTTCTATCTGCCTTTTTAGGGACAGGTGGCTGACTATCAAGAAAACTGCAAGCATTAATACACACTACCTCTAAAGCAGTGAGAACAGGAGAAATTAGTGTAGGATCTGGAAAATCATTTTGTAACAACTTGTAGCATTTTATAAGGAACTGGGAAACCTCAAGTGTTCTCCCACTAAAATCACTGGCACATTCTAGCAGAATTTCTCAGAGAAAAAGAGCCCCCACAGGGAGAATCAGAAACAGCACTCCTCAGAGTCTGAATCAGAAAAGAAGGTAAAAAAATGCATCCGTCCCTACATCTTCCTGTTTAGATTCAGAATCTTGAAACTCTTCAGGAAAAGAGGAATCCCTCTTTTTTTTTTTTTACCAGAAACTGTTTACAAGAAGCCTGAATTAAAACCTTGAGCCTAACTCAGTAAAAGTAATGTCTTTTGGCTTTTCCTTGTTTGGGGTCGCCAGAATGGAACTTTGGTCTGCTAATGATTGGCAGTGGGTTTTTACAGTGCCGAGTTGCCAGCCCGATGTCCAACCGTCAAACAAGGCAGACCCATTCAGCCATGCACCTATCTGCATATCTTTAACGTCACTCGACCACGGGGAGGACACGCAGACACCGCACAGAAGGTGCTCCAGCCGAGAATCTAACAGGAGAACCTCTTGCTGTGAGGTGACAATGCTAACTGCTGCACCACCGTGGCATTCTTGAGCCCAACTTAGCAAAATACTCTTATTCAAAGAAATCTGAGGAGGATACATGCTTGGTTTTCGGTTTCATTTTGACAGGAAAAATGGTGCCAACCGTGTTAATAACGACAGCAGCAGCTTCCCCAGGGATGAGTACATCAATCTGATACAACAGAGAAATCCTCCCTGTTCCTTCTCCCAGGACTGAAAGTACAGTTTTGTACCTACCATAAATGTAGCTGTTCGAGTGTTCACACTGCTGCAGTCATTAATTATACTTGGGTTATCCTGCCATCAGGCGGTACCGCAGTCGGCCAGAGTTCCAAAGTCTTGGTCCGGCATCGGTTGCTGTCGCTTCTTCCCTGACGTCAGTGCGCCAGGGGTATACAAGATGCATCAGACGCCATTTTCCTCAGTTTTTCTTGCCCCAGATGTCATGTGCCCCCAATAGGTAGGCAATACATATTGCTAATAAAAAATATACATATAAAATAAAAACAATACCTTCAGTTACAAGCAAATACACCACAAAGGTTGTATAGGATAGAAAGGTATAGATAAGTCCAGCTAGTTCAGAGAAGATGGCAGGAGGGTAACCTGGACTGCAGCAGTGTGAACACTCGAACATCTACATTTATGGTAGGTACAAAACTGTACTACGCTCATCGTGTTACACTGCTGCAGTCATTACACTTGGGTAGAATTCCAAAGCTAAGGTTGGGTGGCTGGTCTATAAAGATTTAGGATTGGCAATGAGACCCTGCAGAACTGCAGTGGCAAATCCTGCTCTGGATTTAGTGTAAAGAGGCAGGTGGTAATGCTTGGTAAAGGTGTGCACTGAACTCAAGTTGCAGCCTCCAAAATTTCCTTGGTAGATACCCCTCTGAGAAAGGCTGTTGAAGTGGCTGTTGCCCTGGTGGAATGTGGCCTAATGGTATTTGGGACTTTCCATGCTGTGTGTAGCAATAATGAATACAGTGTCCTATCCATTTGGATATAGTCTGCTTTGAGATAGCCTTGCCCTGTGATCCTGCAGCATATGCTACAAACAGTTGCTCAGTTTTCCTGAAAGCTTTTGTTTTGTCCAAGTAGAAGTGTAGCTGCCTGTGTATGTCCAAAGAATGCAGAAGTTTCTCCCCTTTATTCTGGGGGTTTGGATAAAAAGTTGGCAAATGGATGGTTTGGTTGAGAGCCACACTAGATATTACCTTTGGCATAAAGGTAGGGTTTGTCCTTAAAGAACCCCTGTCCTGATGAAAAATTATAAAAGTTTCCACTGCCATTAATGCCTGTAGCTCTGAGACTCTTCGTGCTGAAGTTACTGCCAGGAGCAGAGCTGTTTTCCATGATAAAAATTTTAGATCGGCTGTATTGGCTGGCTCAAAAGGTGGCAGGGTCAGTTTTTCCAAAATGAAATTGAGGTCCCAAGTTGGTGTTGGTGCTCTCCGGGGCGGTCTTATGTTTTTAGCCCCTCTGAGGTACTGCTTTAGCAAGGGATGAGAGAATAAAGGAGGATCCGTGTTGTAATGTGCCGAAATGGCAGAGGCATGGATCTTAACTGATGAGAAGGATAGCCTCTGTCCAGCACCTCGGTTAACTATTGTAAAATCTGAGGAATGTTTGGAACAAGAGGGTCAAGGTTTTGAGCCTGGTTCCAGGTGCAGAATCTCTTCCATTTTTCTGAGTAAGCTTTCCTGGTGCTAGGCCTCCTGGCCTCCAAAATGACATCCATAACAGCTTTACAGAGAGGTGTTGCCTGTTTGGCTAATCTGCCATGCAGCTAGGTTTAGGGTTTTGAGCTGACCGTGCAGGATCTGATTGTTTTGTTGAGTCAGAAGGTGTGGAATTTGAGGCAAAATCCATGGTGGTCCTTGAGCCAAGTTCCTTAAGATAGGGTACCACAGTGCTGGCGTGGCCAGTCTGGAGCAATCAGTATCATCTGTGGTTTTTCTTACCTGGCTTTTAGGACTACCTTTGAAAGGACAGGCAGTGGTGGGAAGGCATAAACCTTTAGGTTTTTCCAGCTGAACAGGAGAGCGTCCACTTTCCACGCTTGTTTGTGATAAGTCCTTGTGCAGAATTTTTGTATTTGGCAATTCGGTGCGGAGGCAAACAGATCTATGTCTGGGCATCCCCATTTTTGCATTACCATGCTGAAGATTTGTGGATTCAACTTCCATTCGTGAGGGTCCATGATATTTCTGCTTAGATAGTCTGCCAGAGTATTTTTCTTTCCTGGCAGGAATTGTGCTTGCAGGTGAACATGATATGTGTTCCACAAGGTCATGGCTTGCCTGCATAGGGGATAAGAATGAGTGCCCCCTTGCTTGTTTATGTACCACATTACTGTGGTGTTGTCTGTCTTTAGTAGTAATTGTCCTGGATGCAGAAGGTCCTTGAAAGCTGTTAGGGCATTTTGAACAGCCAACGTCTCTTTCTGATTGATGTGAAGATGCATCTGGGATGTGGTCCACTTGCCCTGAATGCATTTTTCTGCCATGTGTGCTCCCCAGGCGTAATCCGAAGCATCTGTTGTTAGAGTTTGCCTGGCTGTTGGTTGGGTAAAAGACTGACCCTTGTTTAGGTGACATGCCTGTGCCCACCATCGAAACTCCTGTTGTAGGCAGGGTATCATTGGTATTACTGCTTCTAAACTGTGAGTGTTGAGTCCAAACACTTTTTAGGTACCATTGTAATTTCCTCATATGCAGTCTGGCATATGGTATTGGTAGAATGCAGGATGCCATGAATCCCAGGGCCTGCAGAATTTTTCTTGCAGGGAGATGGGACTTTTTTGCCAGTAATTGAAAATATTGAGTTAGTTGAACTTGTTTGTCTGGTGTGAGGTAAGCCATCTGGGCCGTTGTATTTAAGCTGGCACCCAGGAATATAATCTGTTGCGAGGGCACTAGTTTTGACTTCCTTTCGTTTACTGTGTACCCTAGAGAAATTAGCAACCTTTTTACAAATGCCAGATGCTGTAGAAGAATGTCCTTTGTCTCTGCTTGAATGAGGCAGTCGTCCAGGTATGGATATATTTGAATTCCTTTTTGTCTGCAAAATGCAATTACTGGTGCCAGGCACTTTGTGAAGACCCTGGGCACAGTAGACAAGCCGAAGGACAGTGAAGAGAATTGGCAGTGCATTGTACCAGCTTTGAATCTGAGGTATTTTCTGCAATTTTGTCTGATAGGGACATGCAGGTATGCCTCTTTCAGGTTCAGCGTAACAAGCCAAGCCTTCTTGCCCAGCATGGGTAGAAGCTGCTGTAATGTCAGCATTTTGAATTTTGGAATATCCAGGTAAGTATTCAGAATTGAACGGTCTAGTATGGGCCTCCAGGCCTTGTCCTTTCTGGGGACCAGGAAGAGTCTTGAGTAAAATCCTTGTCCTTGTTCCTGTTGTGGTACTTTTTGAATAGCTCTCATGTCCATGAGGGCTGAAATTTGTTTTTGTGCTTCTGTCCATTGATTTTGTGGCAGGTCTGGCATTCCTTTTAGCCTTAGTAAAGTATGAAAGTGGAACCTGTAACCTTTAGACACAATATTCAGAACCCATTTGGCTTGGGTGATTGCTTGCCAGTTGAGAAAAAAGTGCTAAGTTCCCCCCCTAAGGGGGCTTCCAAAAGGGACGTGCTTGGCGTACGAAGGGGAAAGTCATTGTGACTGTTGCCTGTAAGGTTGAGATTTGTCCTCACCTCCTTTTGGGGTTGAGGTGCCCCACTGTCGTTGTCTGTCTGAGCCTTGGGGTTGAGATCTGCCTCTCTGTGGCCTGTCTGACACTGGAAAGGACCAATTCTTTGTTGGCCAATTTCTGCTAAACCGAGGTGGCTGTACCTGTAAGAAATCCTTGACTGTTTGCATAGATTTAGCTTTATCCTCCATTTTCTTTAACACCTCTTCTGCCTTAACACCAAACAAGGTATCATGCTGTAAATGAGCATCCAGTAATTTTGCCTTAACATGATAAGGTAAACTCTGTTCTTTTAACCAAGCATGTCTTCGAATCACAGAATCTGTAATTGTGGCTCTACAAGAGGCCTCTAAAGAATCCAAACCACATTGCAGAGTATGTTTTTCCCACCTGTTCAACTGCATGCAATAAATCCTGCATTTCTTTACAATCAGGAGCTTCTGAGCTTGCAAGCATTTTCTGTTTTAACTGAGCCATTAAATATTGTTGGTACTTAAGCATGTGAAACTGGCAATTTAAAGCTCTTACTGCTAAGGTTGCAGAAGTGTATACTTTCTTCCCCCATCTATCCAAAGCTCTGGAATCTCTATCAGAGGGTACTGGATTTTTTGCAATGGAAGCCTTAACCCCTTTTGGACCCTGGGAAATAGTTTCTGGATCAGCAGAAGGGTTTTTGTAAAGAAACTTGTGAGAGTCAGGGACTCTATAGTACCTGTCTGGCTTGGCTGGAGCAGGGGGCAAAGAATCAGGAGATAAGCTGGATTCAGAGAACATATCATCCACAATGTCTAGCACAGGCGGAATAGCCAGCGGGCCTGTGCTGAGGCAATAAAAGGAAATCCCTGAGCCTTTTCTTGGATTCTGAGTAATCCTGACTTTCCCAATGGAAATGCTCCCTCATGGTATGTAAAGTTTCCCCAAAAGAATAATCCTCAGGAGGAGAGGCTGAAAGGATAGATTCATCAGCATCAGAGTCCTCATTGGGGGGGGGGGGGGTATCCCTGGTCTGAAGAGGAATCAGAGGAAATGGAAACCTAATCAGAGGAATCATAGTCTGTATCCTGCCTAGGCCTTTTCTCAGGAGGGGGATGGGAACCCCTGATTAGAGTAATGAGGTCTTCTGCCATTTTAAGCATCTGTTTCTTAGGCATGGAGGACTGTCCAGGAGAATGTTGTACTTGTTTCTTTGTTTTTAATGGTACCTTTGTCCTGGCTGTTGTTTTAATGGTAAGTTGTGAAGGTCTGAAAACACCCTCAGAAGCCAATGCCTGCTCAGCGGCTCCGGACCCATCTGAGGGATTAGTTTCCGTAGGCCCAATACCTTGAGTTTCCAGAGGCCTAGTTGTCTCCACGTGGGAGTTGGAAGCGGTTTGTGGCTCTGAGGTAGCGGGTGTCAGGGGCTGCGAAAGTGCCTCACCGAGAACCGGCGACTGGCCTAGAAGAGGTTTTGCCGTCAGTTTTGGACCTCGGATGCCTGACTTTATCCTTGTCTTAGCGTTTTTTCGGTATTGAGGTAGTCGGTTGATCCGACGGCATGGTATAATTGAACCTTCGGCCAAAGTAGTGCAAAGCAAAATCAAAATGTCATTTAGTTTGTTAAATCTAGCACAAAACCGACAACTAGTGACGTCGTGATCAGGGCCTAGGCATGGAATACAGTAAGAGTGGAAGTCCTTATGAGGTATTTGCAATTTACAATTATTAACTTTTTCTGACATCGGTCTGAGGCAAGAAAAAAGTTTCCCCAACGGGGTACTTAGCTTTATTGAAGACTTCGGATCTGGAATTCGACTTCGAAAATCTCAGGAGTCGGCCAACCGGCACTTGTGAACTGCTTCTACTTCGGGCACCGCGCATCAAGAAAGACAGAAGAAAATGGCATCAGATGCATCTTGTATACCCCTGGCGCACTGCTGTCAGGGAAGAAGCGACAGCAACCGACGCCGGACCAAGACTTTGGAACTCTGGCGGACTGCGGGACCGCCTGACAGCAGGATAACCCAAGTGTAATGACTGCAGCAGTGTAACATGATGAACATCAGTGGTTCTCCATTGCCCACTGAGAGGGTCCCAATAGTCACACACCTGGCTAACCTCCAGTCCACAGTAGCTATAGAAGCTACACCAGAGGGGATCTGCAGTAAAAGATGAGTGGCCTAAGGTACAGCAAATGGCCATGGCTAAGTCACCCACCTGCACCTCTAGCAAACTACTAGCCTGCTGTGGTGGCAAATACTGTTTGCTACATTTTTTTCTTTTTGTGGCTGGAAGAAGGACAGACCATGGCACAGGTAGTCTGTTTCATGGTCAAGCTGAAAATGGTGCCTCTTACCCAGGGAAAGACGGACAAGCACATGCCAGTAAACAATACTAGTCTACAATAGTTACTTTGACAGAAAAACACAGTAAAAAGCACTTAAACACTATGCCAGCCCCACAAAAGTAAAATAAATATAATTTTTCTACAAGAAAAAAAAAATGTTTTCAGTGGCTTTACACCACAACTAACACGAAAAGAGTGCACTATTTATAAGTACATTAGAGTCTTGTAACAGTCAGTTAAAACAGAACACTCAACTTTAAAATAACTTTCCTGAAGAGGAAAGTGATAAAACAGCAACACAAATGAAAGAAAGTGGAGGAGTTTCCCCCCAAAAGGGAACCTATGTGCTCAGCAAGGGACAACACGAAGCGACCGATACTAGAAATCTTCAGAGTGTATTCCTCAGTGGCAGTAAAGCTCTGAAGGGCTTTGCAGCCAAACTTGGCTTTCAGTAAGCTCAGCTGAAGCTGCCCGACTGTTTGGGTGGTACCCTCAAGCTTTGGAAACGGGCTGCCTGTTGCATCTTTGTCATATAAAAGTGATCAATATGATGAGCATCACTAATTTTTCATGTTAAGAACATCAACTTAATCTGTTGAGGTGGTTCTAGTGGAAAAAGTTAGTTTCTCCAACATAAATTTAAGATCCCAAGATCCCAAGGAGGAGTCACCTGTTTTCTAGTTGGCTTGATATGCAACACCCCTTTCAAAAACATTTTCATTTGGGATTGCAATGCAATGAGAGAGATCTACGGGCAGACATGTCAAAAGGGCCAAAAATTGAACTATGATAGAGTATTAAGGACAGGCCAGGGAATATACAGTAACTCATAAATAATGGAAAACCAGAGAACACTAACCCTGAAAGCATGCCGATTCCTGTCTTTCCATTTGCTAATATATGATTTTCTATTTAAGTGTTCTTGTCTACCTTTTATCCCTGCTGCACATCCTCAGAAAAGACCTAAAAAGATATTAAGATTTCATCATTCAGGCAGTTAGTTGCTCTTGTATGGGTTTAGGATGTATCAAAACCCCCTCATTTCCTGAAGAAGGTCCAGTATGTGAGAATACTTGAGCTAATTGTCCCTAGTCATTTCCAAAAGGGAGAACCACTGTTGCCTGGGCCAGAAGGCAGCCACCACAATGATTTTTGGAGTCTGTCTGAATCTTCAGAATGATCCTGGATATTAATGGGAAGGGTGGAAAAGCATACAGCAATATTCATGTCATAGAAAAAAGTAAAAACATCCATCTTCCACGTCTTCTTGCATGAAGCCTTGAAGCAGAATTTTGCCAAATGACTGTTGTGAGTGGAGGCAAAAAAGATCTCTTTGAGGTGTTCCCTACAGTTAAATTCCTAGATTCAAATTCCATTCATAAGGGTCTATCCTGGCCCTGCTCAGCTTGTTTGCAACACAATTTTGCTCTAAAGGTATTTAGATGCTTGGAAAGTCAGACTGCACAGAAATGCTATATTCTCAGGCTAACATGGCTAGTCCACACAAAAGGTAATATCTATTCACCCCCATTACCTTATGTCCTGGGGACCATAGAGGACTGAGAGAGTTGAGAGCATTTTTAAGAGCCACGTTTCTGGTGTCACTTCAGGGGGATCCAGTACCTGACAGCCTGGGAAGATATGATCGACAGACCACAATGCTTTGCCATAGATGGCCTGCATCTGTATCACCTGGGCTTCAGGCTTCTGGCAAAGGCTCTTGCCTCCCCTACAGTGCCTTTTTTTAGGAAAAGTGAGGAGGTTAAAACTACCAACATAAAAATTCCAACAAAACACAAATTAAACGTCGTGTTGCTAAACGCTAGGAGTATAAACATGAAACTGCACTCATTGCAAGCATTCCTAACCATGAAGAATGCTGACATCTCTGCAGTCACGGAGACCTGGTTCAAGGCTGCAGAGAGCACCCCAGCCTTACCTGGTTACTCATCCTATCATACATTCAAACCCCAAACTGTGGGCAGCAAAGTTAAAGGAGGTGGAGTTTCAATATGCATTAAAGACATACACACCTCCAGGCTGGTCAGATAGTATGACGCACAGGAGACACTTCAGGTGCAGTTAACCATTGACAAGACCCCTATTCAAATCATATCTAGCTAGCTACTGGCCCCTAAATCTCAATATGCCCAATCCGCCTATTTGGACCTGTTCGAATCTATCAAGATTCAACCCTTTACCCCGATCCTGGGTGACATTAACTTCCCAAACAGACTGGAAGAACTACTCATGCCAGAACACAAATGCCCAGAGATTCCTTGATTTTGTCAATGCAAATGCCTTGGAATAGCTAGTCTATACCCCCCACAAAGGGTGATAATATCTTGGACTTGGTATCAACCAACATGAGTAACCACTGCAGCATCCTTATGGTATCATCCTCCCTGGTAAGATCAGACCACAAAGTGGTCACTTTCGAAGTGCCCATCTCCCCTAACCCCCTTCTAGCTAGGTTCAGACATAAAAACTTCTCCAAAGCTGATTACAGCCACCTGAGGGATGGTATAAACAGCTTCACAGCCCCCTCCCCCTCTGCAGGAACTGGCACCAATATCCAAAACTACACCAAAGCACTATACGAGCATTTATATAGATGCATGAAATCAGGAATACCCGACAGGACTAAGTGATCCTCAGCAAGGAAGAGTAAACCTGTCTCATGGACATCTGTAATAATAAACTCTATAACAAAATGAAAAAACTGCTGTCAAAGACCAAGAAGGAGCAGGTGCCCAATTGGAAGCAATGTCTCTTTAGCCTGAACAAGCAAATAAGAGCACTAGTGAAATCCTCCAAAGCAAACTTAAGAGTCCAAATTGGCCACATCTACTAGAGACAATCATGAGGCCTTCTTCACATATGTCCGCAACCTCAAAGGAAGCACCCAGATCTGTTCAGAACTAGTGGTCAGGGACACTACATATATAAATGCTGTAGATATAAGCAAACTTGCTGGCTGACAGATTCAGTTAAAACTTTACCCCTCTGCCCCCCCATCAGTAAAATCAGCACATCCCTAAGTACAAAGCCCCTTCTCCTTATATCTAGGGAAAGTACAGTTGTGTACACTTACCATAAATGTAGATGTTCGAGTGTATTCACTGTTGCAGTCATTACATTTGCGTAATCCTGCTGGCAGGTTGCCCTCAGCAGGCTTGAATTCCAAAGTCTTGGGTCCTGCATCGGCTGCTGTCGCCCCTTCCCTGACGTCAGGTCATCAGGAGTATAAAAGCAGCAGCCAACACCATTTTCTTTAGTTTTTCTTGCCCCAGATGTCAGGTGCCCCCCAAAAGGGTAGCCAAAATTTATATATGTATAATTACATAGGGTTGGGAGGGTGGCCTAATGGCTATGGTGTTTGCCTTACAAACACAAGGTGCTGGGTTTGAGTCCCACAAGGGATAACTGGCTAAGCTTAAAATGGCTCGCAAGGGCAGTTAGCTTACTACTAATCTATGAACCTATGAACCTACATGCACCAATATAAAATTTACCTTCATCTACAAGCAAATACGCCACATAGGTTGTATAAATTAGAGAAGGAAAGCTAGTTTCCTTCAGAAGAAAAGGGGGATGGTGAGTGGGTAACCTGGAATGCAACAGTGAATATACTCGAACAGCTACATTTATGGTAAGTGTACACAACTGTACTATGTTCTTCGTGTTTCACTGTTGCAGTCATTACATTTGAGTAGAGTCCCAAAGCTAAGGTTGGGAGGCTGGAGCTAAACAGCATTAGGAGCGGCTATGAGGCCCTGCAGAACTGCAGTGGCAAAGCCTGCCCTGGATTTAGAGTAGAATGGCAGATGATAGGGCTTTGTAAAAGTGTGCACTGAACTCCAAGTAGCAGCCTCTAAAATGTCCTTGGTAGGTACTCCCCTGTGAAAGGCTGCTGAAGTAGCTGCAGCTCTGGTTGAGTGTGGCTTAATGCCCTTAGGTACTGGCTTGCCATGGTGTACATAGCAGAAACGAATGCAGTGGCCTATCCACTTTGAAAAAGTCTGCTTTGAGATAGCCTTTCCTTGTGATCCTGCAACATATGTCACTAGTAATTGCGGTCTTTCTGAAAACTTTGGTTCTGTCCAAGTAGAATCTAAGCTGTCTGTGTACATCCAAAGAATGCAGAATTCTCTCCCCCTTGTTCTGTGGATTTGGATAAAAGGTTGGCAGGTGAATAGTTTAGTTGAGAGCCACACTGGACACCACCTTAGGCATAAATGTTGGGTTTGTCCTCAGAGAGACCCTCTCTGGATAAAAAATGATAAAAGGTTCCACAGCCATGCGTGCCTGTAGCTCTGAAACTTGTCTTGCAGAAGTTATTGCTAGGAGCAGAGCTGTTTTCCAAGATAAAAACTTTATATCAGCAGTAACAGCAGGCTCGAAAGGAGACAGGGTGAGTTTTTCCAAGACATAGTTGAGGTCCCATGCAGGCACTGGTGATCTCCTTGGAGGTCTTAAATTTTGGCCCCTCTGAGGTACTGCTTTAATAAGAGATAAGAAAAGATTGGTGGCTCTACACTGTAATGAGCCGAAATGGCAGAGGCATGAATTTTAATAGATGAAAAAGATAGGCCTTTGTCCAGCATCTCAGTTAAATATTGCAAAATCTGAGGAATATTTGGCACAGCTGTATCAGTTCCTTGTGCCTGGTTCCAAGCAGAGAATCTCTTCCATTTTCCAGCATAAGTATTTTCTAGTACTAGGCCTTCTGGCTTCCAAAATGACATCCATCACAGCTTTACTGAGAGGTGTGTTTTGTATGACTACATTATTCGCCATGCTGCCAGGTTTAAAGCTCTGAGTTGGCTGTGCAGGATCTGACTGTTTTGCTGGGACAGTAAATGAGGTAAGGTCCAAGCTGGGCATTGAGACAAGCTCCTTAGTATTGGATACCAGTACTGGCGGGGCCAGTCTGGGGCAATCAGTATCATCTTTGGCTTCTCCTGTCTGACCTTTAGGAGTACCATGGGGAGGAAAGGCAGAGGGGGAAATGCATATACTGATAGGTTTTTCCAGCTGAAAGATAGGGCATCCACTTTCCATGCTTGTCTGTGATAAATCCTTGTGCAGAATCTTTTTAGTTGGTAGTTGTGAGGGGAGGCAAATAGATCTATGTCCGGGCATCCCCATGTCTTTGTTATCAAGCTGAAGACTTGTGGATCCAGGTGCCACTCGTGGGGATCCATGAGGTTTCTGCTTAGTTCGTCTGCCAGAGTATTTTTCCTTCCTGGCAGGAATTGTGCCTGCAGATGTACTTGGTAAGTCAATGCTGTGTCCCACAAAGTCATGGCTAGTCTGCAAAGGGGGTAAGAATGTGTGTCCCCCTGCTTGTTTATATACCACATGACAGTGGTGTTGTCTATCAGTAGTTGTCCTAGATGAAGTAGGTCCTTGAAGGCTGTCAGGGCATTTTGAACTGCTAGCATCTCTTTTTGATTGATATGTAGATGCATTTGTTTTGAGGTCCATGTGCCCTGAATGCATCTTCCTGCCATGTGGGCCCCCCAGGCATAATCTGATGCATCCGTTGTTAGTGTCTGCCTGGCTGGGGGCAATGTGAATGGCTGTCCCTTGTTTTGGTGACAAGCCTTTGCCCACGATCAAAACTCCTGTTGCAGGCAGGGAATGATAGTAATCATAGTTTCCAGGCTGTGGCAATGTTGAGTCCAAACACTTTTTAGGTACCACTGAAGTTTCCTCATATGCAGTCTTGCATATGGAATTAGTAGGATGCAGGATGCCATGAAGCCCAAAGCCTGCAGAATTTTTCTTGTAGATAGCTGGGCCTTTGTTGTCAACATTTTGAAATAGGTAGTCAGTTGCCTTTGTTTGTCTGGCGTGAGATAAGCCATCTGGGCAGTTGTATTTAAGCTTGCACCCAGGAATAATATCTCTTGAGAGGGTACCAGTTTTGATTTCTTTTCGTTGATTGTGTACCCTAGGCATGTTAGAAGTCTTTTCACAAACGCCAGATGCTGTAGAAGAATGTCCTTGTTCTCTGCTTGAATTAGACAGTTGTCCAAGTAAGGATATATCTGTATTCCTCTGTCTGCAGAATGCAATTACTGGTGCCAGGCACTTTGTAAAGACCCTGGGTGCGACAGATAAGCCAAAGGGCAGTGCAGAGAATTGGTAATGCATTGAGCCAGCCTTGAATCTGAGGTATCTTCTGCATATTTGTCTGATTGGGACATGCAGGTATGCCTCTTTTAGGTCTAAAGTCACAAGCCAAGCGCTCTTGCCCAGCATGGGCAGAAGCTGCTGCAAAGTCAACATCTCGAATTTTGGTATATCCAGGAATGTGTTCAAAATAGATAGGTCCAGTATTGGCCTCCAGGCCTTGTTCTTTCTGGGTACCAAGAATAGTCTTGAGTAAAATCCTTGTCCCTGCTCTTGCTCTGGTACTTGGTGAATGGCCCCCATGTCCATGAGGGATGAGACTTATTTTTGTGCCTCTGCCCATTGATTTTTTTGGCAGATCTGGCTAGCCGTTTGCCTTTGGCAGGGTATGGAAATGGAACTTGTAGCCTTGTGACACGATATTTAGGACTCGTATGTCCTGGGTTATAATGTGCCAATTTTGAGGAAAAAAGTGCTAATATTCCCCCTAAGGGTGCTGCCAGGAGATAAGTGCTTGGTGCAGGCAGGGGGGAAGTCATTCGGACTGTTTCCTGTATGGTTGTGATTTGTATTCTCCAACTTTGGAGGTAGAAGCCTCCATTGCTTTGGGTGGTATGAACCTTGTGCCTGGGATCTGGCCTCTAGGGCATCTGGATCTGCCCCTTTGAGGTCTGTCTGACACAGGAAAGGACCAATTCTTTGTTGGTCAGTGTCTACTAAACCTAGGTGGCTGTACTTGTAAAAAATCTTTGACTGTTTGCATAGATTTAGCTTTGTCCTCCATTTTCTTTAACACTTCTTCTGCCTTAACACCAAAGTATCATGCTGTAAAGGTGCATCTAATAATTTAACTTTAACATGATCAGGCAGATTTTGTTCCTTTAACCAAGCATGCCTCCTAATTACAGAACCTGTGACTGCGGCCCTGCAGGAGGCCTCTAAAGAATCAAAACCACATTGAAAAGTATGCTTTCCAACTTGTTCAGCTGCATGCAAACAAATCCTGCATTTCCTTGTTTTCTGCACATTCAGAGTTTAACAACATTTTCTGTTTAAGCAATGCCATGACATGTTGCTGATATTTGAGCATAAGAAACTGACAGTTTAAGGCCCTTATAGCGAGGGTAGCAGATGTGTAAACCTTTTTTCCCCATTTATCCAGTGCCCTAGAATCTCTGTCAGAGGGGGTACGTTTTTTTGCAGCGGAAGCCTCAACTCCTTTGGGACCCTGAGAAATAGTTTCTGGATCTTAAACTCTAACATGAAAATCTCAGGAGTCGGCCGACCGGCACTTGCGAACTGCTTCTGCTTCGGGCACTGCGCAGCAAGAAATACTAAGGAAAATGATGTTGGCTGCTTCTTTTATACCCCTGACGTCAGGGAAGGGGCGACAGCAGTCGACGCAGGACCCAAGACTTTGGAATTCAGGCTGGCTGAGGGCAACCTGCCAGCAGGATTACCTGAATGTAATGACTGCAACAGTGAAACACGAAGATCAGATCATCACTGCTCTCTCAAAAGCAATAATTACAGCCTCCATGGGACCCAATAACATCCCAGGCTGCATCCTACATGAACTCAGGCAGGAACTTGCAGCACCATTAGGCACCCTATTCAACCAAAGCCAGAGTACTGGCTTCGTCCCAGCAGAGTGGAGGACAGCCACTGTCATCCCTTTGCACAAAGGTGGAGCTTCCACCGATCCAGGAAATTATAGACCCATCAGCCTAACTAGCCTGATCTGCAAGGCCATGGAATGGATTATCATGGACCTCATTAACAAGGACAATGGCAACCTCCAAACACTTGATTCCACACAGTTTGGCTTTGTCAAGGGGAGGTCATGTCTGCTAAACTTGGTCGACTTCTTTGAGACAGTCACCAAAGCCATGGACAAGGGGAAGATGGTGCACACCGCCTACCTTGACCTGGCCAAAGCCTTTCACACTATTCCCCGTTTGGGCATAAAAGATAAACTCTCTCAACTAGGCATCAATCCATATGTTAACAGATGGGTAGCAAACTGGCTCACTGATAGAACCCACGTAGTCAAAATAGGAGAAACCACCTCAAGCAGTAGACCTGTAACAAACAGCGTAGCCCAGGGTTAGGTCTTGGGGCCTCTGTTATTTGGGATATACTTTTCTGAGCTGCAGGCCAAAACCAGTGGCCTATGGCTGACCAAGTTTGTAGATGACTGCAAGCTGGGTGCAGTCATCAATTCCTCTAGTGATGCAGACATCCTGCAAGAGGGTCTCACTCAGACAAATGACTGGTGCCAGAAACATGGCCTCAAGCTGAATACCAAAAAAAGTATCTTCATCCCCTTTGGGGAGAGTGACACCCCCACAAATTATCACATTAATAACAACGTCCTAAGCATTCAATCAGTTGCGAGGGATTTGAGCACCCAGGCTGATAGCAGCCTGACTTTTGACCACCTTGTTGCTCCGTGGTACAGAAAGCCTTCTACATGGCCCACCTCATAAGTTATGGTATCTCATCCAGGAACAATCCTCCTGTTTGGCATATACTTCTCAGAAGTACAGGCAAGCACGGAAGAGCTGTGGCTGACTAAGTTTGTGGACGACTGCAAACTGGGTGCTACAATAGAGTCTCCAGCCGACATGCAGATCCTCCAGAAGGACCTAAATGAGACTGATGCATGGTGTCAAAGCCATGGTCTCAAGCTAAATGCAAAAAAATGTGTAGGTATCCCCTTTGGAAAAAAACAGAGTACCTGCAAACTACAACATAGGAGGTAATCCCCTGAAATCTGAAGAAATAAGGGATCTAGGGACCCAAGTAGATAGTCAGCTTTCCTTTGATAACCATGTTGCCAAAGTGGTTAGAAAATCCTTCTATGTGACCCATCTAATCACAAAAGGGTTTGCATCAAGATCTAAGGATGTAATGGTGCCCCTCTACTCTTCCCTCATCAGACCCATTATTGAGTACAATGCACCAATTGAAATATACTTGGCTAGACATTTCCAGCAGCTGGAGAGACCACAAAGGTACCTAACCAAGAGGATTACTGGCCTCAAACAGTTTCCCTATGCAGCACGATTGAAAAAGCTAAGACTGTTCTCTGTAGCATACCGCTTTCTCAGAGGCAATCTCTGTCTAACGTACAGAGCCATGTCCAACCCAGAATTGTTGAACATGCTCCATCTTAGCAAACCAAATCTACTCGAGCTACATGCTCTAGGGATATAAACCTCAACACAACAATGAATAGAACATGCTGGAGGGGAGTCCCTTCGCAGAGACTTCCCTTACTATGGAACAGGGTCCCGATCTACATAAGACAGAGCCTCTCACTATCACTCTTCAAGAGGAACCTTGATGAGTGGATGGGTAACAAAGTTCACACCAGGGATCACACCAACAGCACTACTAGATAGGGGCCAAGGGTACTAGCTGCTAGTACAAGGGTCTAGGGAACTACTAAAGGGGCGGTGAATACCGCACAACGTGGCTGGGCTAATATATGCCTTCGGGCAGATAGCCCAGTACCGACCTATGAACAAAAAGGTCATAACATCCCTGTATTCTTCCCTTATAAGGCCCATTATTGAATGCAACGTACCTTTCAGCATGTACCGCACAAAGCACATGCAGCAGCTGGAAACAGTACAGTTGTGTACACTTACCATAAATGTAGATGTTAGAGTGTATTCACTGTTGCAGTCATTACATTTGGGTAATCTGTTGGCAGGTTGCCCTCAGTCGGCCTGATTATCAAAGTCTTGGGTCCTTGTGTCGGTTGCTGTCCCTTCTTCCATGATGTCAGGTCGTCAGGGGTATAAAACATGCAGCCGACGTCATTACCTCAGTTTTTCTTGACCCAGACGTCAGGTCCCCCCCAAAAGGGGAGCAAAATAAAATTTTAAAACACAAAAATATACCTCCAACCAAAAGCAAATACACCAAAATGGCTTTTAAGCATAGTAACAGAAAGTAGAGGTATAGTCAGAGAAAAACAGGGGGCTGGAGGGAGGGTAACCAGGACTGCAACAGTGAATATACTCGAACATCTACATTTATGGTAAGTGTACACAACTGTACTATGTTCTTCGTGTTTCACTGCTGCAGTCATTACATTTGGGTAGAATCCCAAAGCTATGGATGGGAGGCTGGAGCTAAATAGCATTAGGGGTGGCTATAAGACCCTGCAGAAAGTACAGTTTTGTACCTACCATAAATGTAGATGTTCGAGGATCCCATTGCTGCAGTCCTTACTATTGGGTAGTCCGCACCAGAGTATAGGTTGGTCGGTCGCGCGCGGACGGCGTCAATGCGTCAGGGTAAGATGTCAGAAGACCCTAAAAGACAATGCCCAAAATACCTGCACCAAAAATATGTACAATATATACAAGAATATATACAAAAATATCAGCATGTAACATTGCTGCAGTCAGAATCCCAAAGCAGAGGTAAGGGAGGCTGGCAAATCATAAAGAAGCAGGAGCTGACAACATGCCTTGCAAAACAGCTGTGGCAAAACCAGCCCTAGACTTAGAGTAGATAGGAAGGTGATAGAAAGTATGCACTGAACTCCAAGTAGCTGCTTCGTGGAATGAGGCCTAATCCCAGCTGGAATCTCCTTGCCATGATGGGAATAACAAAGCCAATCCACCTAGAAATAGTTTGTTTTGACACAGGCTTGCCCTGCTGAACTCAAAGCAAAAGAAACAAACAACTGGTAGGCAAATGAATAGTTTGGTTTAAAGCCACATGGAAAATCAAGGGCCTGCAACTCAGACACCCTTCTTGCAGAAGTAATAGCGAACAGAAAAGGAGTCTTCGATGACAAGTATTTCAATTCAGCAGTGTTTTTCCAACACAAAATTGAGATCCCAAGCAGCAATCATAGTGAGCTGAAATTGCTGCAGCATGAATCTTAATGGAAGAGAAGGACAAACCTTTGTCCAATAACTCAGTAAGATATTGAAGAGCCACACTCAAATTAGGCTCAGAAATCTCCAAATTCTTTGCTGTACTCCAAAATAAAAATCTCTTCCATTTTTTTCTGAGATAACAGATGAGGAATCAGAGGTAAAGGCCATGGAGGCTTAGCTATCAAGATCATCCTTGGCCTGTCTTGTCTGACCTTTAATAGTACCTTTGGAAGAAGAGGCAGAGGTGGAAAGGCATACACATGAAGGTTTTTCCAACTGAAAGACAGAGCATCCACTTTCCAAGCTGTGATGACACTGTCAATTTCTGAAATACATGAAGATCCAGTTTCGAGTTAGTTGCAACTTAAAGCAGTCTCCCATAAAATCATAGCTTGCACTGCTAACATCTCCTTCATGTTGATATGTAGATGCTGTCTTGTATCCACTTTCCATTTAGATGAGGACTGATGAGATAGTTGATGGAAGTAAAGTGATAGACAAAAGGCCATCTGGGCTGCTGTATTCAGTCTCACACCCAGAAAGCACATGTCTTGAGAGGGTACTAGACTGTAGGCATCTTAGCACTGCTATAACATATTCCAGATGCTGTAGAAGGTCTACTGATAATGAGAATTTCCAGCGAGATCTAAAGTTACCATCCAGTGATCTTAACATCTTGAACTTGGGAATGTCCAGATAAGTGTTGAGGAGAGATAAGTGAGCCTCTTTTCTTTGTGGAGGAGAACACCCATCTGTCTTGAGTAATTAAATCCCAATTTTCTTTGAAAAGAGACAGTCTTCCAGTCTGAGCAGGTGAACTCCTGTTTGCCCCTACCCGTCTAGAGACCTACCCTAGACGGGAATCCTGCAAAAAATCTTTAACAGTTTGCATAGACTTAGCTTTGTCCTCCATTTGTCTTAACATGCTCAGCTAAATTCTGATCCCTCAACCAGGCAGAACAGAACTAGTGGCAGCCACCCTCGAGGAGGCCTGTACAGCATCAAAACCACATTGCAAAGAATGCTTACCCACTTGTTCAGACACATGAACCAAATCCAGCAACTCTTTACACTCAATACCTTCCGCCAAAGCATCCACCTTAGATTTCAATTGTGAAAGGAGATAATTTTGATATTTTAGCATGTGAAACTGACAATTCAACGCCTCATGGCTAGAGTGGAAGAAGTATACACTTTCTTTCCCCACCTATCCAAAGCCCTAGCCTCTTTATCAGTGGGAACAGGATTTTTAACCACAGAGAAACAAATACTTATGAGCTATAATACCTATCAGGTTTAACAGGAGCAGGAGGCAAAGAGTCAGGGTTCAGGAAGCCTCTGCAAAACATCTTCCACCACATTCAACACAGGAGGTATAGCTAAGGGCCTATGCTGGGGTAAAACAAGAATTCCTAAGCCTTTTCCTGGAATCAGAGTAATCCTGGCCTACATCTGAATCAGAATAAGTAGGATACTCGAACACTGTTCAAAACTATCAAACTCCGGTTCCACACTAGGTCTCTTATCAGGAGGGGGCATAGAACCTCTAATCATAGTAATCAAATCTTCTGCCATTTTAAGCATATGTTTCTTAGGTACAGAACCACTGAAGCTGAACTTGGCCTACCTCTCAAAGAAGTTTTAGCAACAGAAGGAGAGGCTCTAACTACCTTGGGAAGAGAGGGAAGAACAGTTACCTGAGAAGCCCCCTCAGCCAGGCCTACCTCCTGAGAAGGCACATCCTGTAACAGTAAAGTTTCTGCCTGAGACTCCATGGAAACTCCTGGCAAAACCTCTGGCTCCAAACACTAACCTGGCACAGTCTAACCTCCTTGTTAAACCTAGCACAAGGCAACGAAAAACACGTCGTGCTCAGGCCCTAAACAAGGTATACACAAGGTATGGTAATCAATACAGTTATTCACTTTTTCTGACATCCGGTTAAATACTGAGGCAAGAAAAGGTCATGCGCATTAGTACCCTGACGTACTGAGGTCAGTGTAAGGCGCCAGGACCGACGCCTTTATACTCTGGGTATTCGGGCCGACTGGGACGCGGACTATACCCAATAGTCAGGACTGCAGCAAGGGAAGACGAAGAACATCTGGACTGCTAACATCTCCTTCATGTTGATATGTAGATGCTGTAGTCTGGCAGGCCACTTGCCTTGTATCCACTTTCCATTTAGATACCATTGTAGCTTCCTCATGCAGTCAGCACGGACTGATGAGATAGTTGATGGAAGTAAAGTGATAGACTCTTTTGTTTGTTGAGCCTCTTTCCTTTGTGGAGGAGGAACGTCTGGCATGCCCTTGAAAGGGGCAATGTATGGAAATAAACACCCATCTCATCTGTCTTTTAAAAATTAATAAAAGTTTTTCTTTGAAAGTCTTCCTTCTTCCTCAGACAGCTGCCAGACGAGCTGAAGCTGAAGGTCATTGGGTCTGAGGTCAGTCATTTCTTCTGAAGGACCCTGCCCACCCTGCTGAGCAGGTGGCAGTGAGGCTCCCAGGTCCCCTGAACCCCTGAGCTCTGCCCCTGCCACGCCTACGTCTACCCCCTGCCTAGACTGGGGAATCATAAGGAAATGTAACACCCCCTTAGCAGGCCAATTTCTACTAACTCGGTGGCTGCACCTGCAAAAATCTTTAACAGTTTGCTTCCCTAAACAAAACACCATCAGACTGTGTAAAGGGAGCATCAAAATCTTTGTCTTAAACATGCTCAGCTAATTCTGATCCCTCAACCGCATGCTTACCCCACTTTTGTTCACACATGAACCATCCAGCAAAACTCTTACACTCAATACCTTCCGCCAAAGCAGATTTCAATTGTGAAAGGAGATAATTTTTGACACAATTTCAGCTCTGGGCTAGAGTGTGGAAAGTATACACTTCTTTCCCCACCTATCCAATTCAACACGGAGGTATAGCTAAGGGCCTATGCTGGGTAAAACAAGAACTTGGCCTACCTCAAAGAAGTTTTGGCAATAGAAGGGGTTCATCCATAGGCTTCACTGTTTTGTGTTTCGCGCTTCTTCTTCTTAAGCGGGCGGGGAGCATCCGGCGGCATTTTATAATTGCAACGCTTCCCAAACAGTAACATTGCACAACGGCGGCAACAAACAACAACGTCGTGCTCAGGCCCAAAAATTCCCAACGGTAGTGCTACCAAACTTCTGATTAGGTCAAACTATTTCCTCGAAATATTTCAGACGATAAAACCTGCACCAAAAAAAAAACTGCTGCTAATGCATCGCGGCAAAAAAAGACTGAGATATACGCCGGTCATGGCGCATTATTACCCCATCGCACTGGACGTCGCTCTAATGCGCCCTGACCCGACGCCAGCCTTAAGAACATCTGAAGTGGCAAAATCTGCCCTGGACTTAGAGTAGAGAGGCACATGATAATGTTTTGTAAAGGTGTGAACAGAACTCCAAGTAGCAGCCTCTAGAATGTCTTTGGTTGGTACTCCTCTGAGAAAGGCTGCTGATGTAGCTGCAGCTCTGGTGGAATGAGACCCAATGCCCTTGGGCACAGGTTTGCCATGGTGTAAGTAGCAGAAACGAATGCAGTGGCTTATCCACTTTGAAATAGTCTGCTTTGAAATGCCCTTTCCTTCTGATCCTGCAGCATATGCCACTAGTAATTGCTCAGTTTTTCTTAGAGCTTTAGTCCAGCTCAAGTAGAATCTTAGCTGTCTGTGTACCTCCAAGGAATGCTGAATTCTCTCCCCCTTGTTATGCGGATTTGGATAAAAGGCTGGCAGATGAATAGTTTGGTTAAGAGCTACACTGGAAAACCTGTCTGGGTAAAAGATGATAAAAGGTTCCACAGCCATGAGGGCCTGTAGCTGAGACTCTTCTTGCTGAAGTAACTGCTAGGAGCAGAGCTGTTTTCCATAAGAACTTTATATCTGCAGTAACAGCTGGTTCAAATGGAGGCAGGGTGAGCTTTTTCAACACATAATTGAGGTCTCATGCAGGTATTGCTGATCTTCTGGGAGGCCTTACATTTTTGGCTCCTCTAAGATACTCCTTTAGTAAAGGATGAGAAAAGATTGGTGGCTCTGTATTGTAATGAGCCGAAATGCAGAGGCATGGATTTTTATTGATGAGAAAGATAAGCCTTTGTCAAGCATCTCAGTCAAGTATTGTAATATCTGAGGAATATTTGGTTCTGCTGTATCAGTTCCATGTGCTTGATTCCAAGCACATAATCTCTTCCATTTGTCAGCATAAGATTTTCTAGTACTAGGCCTTCTGGCTTCCAAAATGACATCAATCACAGCTTTACTGAGAGGTGTTGTTTGCATAACTACATGATCAGCCATGCTGCCAGTTTCAGTGTTTGGAGTTGATTGTGTAGAATCTGATTGTTCTGCTGGGACAGTAGTTGAGGTCTTTGAGGTAATGTCCAAGTTGGGTATTGAGACAAGTTCCTTAGGATTGGGTACCAGTATTGGCGGGGACAGTCCGGAGCAATTAGTATCATCTTTGGTTTCTCTTGTCTGACTTTTAGTAGGACCCTGGAAAGAAGAGGCAGAGGAGGAAAGGCATAAACTGATAGGTTTATCCCACTGAAGGATAGGGCGTCCACTTTCCATGCTTGTCTGTGATAAATCCTTGTGCAGAATCTTTTCAATTGATAATTTTGAGGAGAGGCAAATAGATCTATGTCCGGTCTCCCCCATTCCTTTGTTATCATGCTGAAGACTTGTGGATCTAGTTTCCACTCGTGAGGGTCCATAAGGTTTCTGCTTAAATCGTCTGCCAGAGTATTGTGTTTTCCTTGCAGGAATTGAGCTTGAAGATGTATCTGGTAAGTCAAAGCTGTGTCCCACAGTGCCATGGCTAATCTGCAAAGGGGGTATATGAGTGCGTGCTCCCCTGCTTGTTTATATACCACATAACCATGGCGTTGTCCGTCTTTTATCAGAAGTTGTCCTGGATGAAGTAGGTCCTTGAAGGCTGTCAGGGCGTTTTGAACAGCCAGCATTCTCTTTTTGGCTGATATGCAGATGCATTTGTTTTGGGGTCCATATGCCCTGAATGCATCTTCCCACCAGGTGGGCCTCTCATGCATAATCTGATACGTCTGTTATTAAGGTTTGGCTGGCAGGGGGTAGAGTGAAGGCCCGTCCCATGATTTGATGACATGCCTTTGCCCACCATAGAAACTCCTGTTGTAGGCAGGGAATGAGAGGAATCATTGTTTCCAGACTGCGCCAATGTTGACTCCATAAACTTTTTAGGTACCATTGAAGTTTCCTCATATGCAGTCTTGCATATGGAATCAGTAGGATGCAGGATGCCATGAAGCCCAAAGCCTGCAGAGTTTGCCTTGCAGACAACTGGGTTTTTGCTGCCATCAGTGTGAAGTAAGTAGTTAGTTGCCTTTGTTTGTTTGGCATTTGGAATGCCATCTGGGCAGTTGTATTCAAGCTTGCACCCAGGAATGTTATTTTTTGAGAGGGTACCAGTTGTGATTTCTTTTCATTTATTGTGTACCCTAGGCATGTTAGAAGCCTTTTCACAAATGCCAGGTGTTGAAGAATGTCCTTGTTCTCTGCTTGAATGAGACAGTTGTCCAAGTAAAGATATATTTGTATACTTCTTTGTCTGCAAAAAGCAATTACTGGTGCCAGGTACTTTGTAAAGACCCTGGGCACAGTCGATAAGCCAAAGGGCAGTGCAGAGAATTGGTAATGCATTAAGCCAGCCTTGAAATGGCGGTATCTTCTGCACGAGTCCCTTATTGGGATATGCAGGTATGCCTCTTTTAGGTCTAATGCCACCAGCCAAGCATTCTTGCCCAGCATGGGCAGAAGCTGCTGCAAAGTCAGCATTCTGAATTTTGGAATGTCCAGGTATGTGTTTAAAAGTGATAAATCCAGTATTGGCCACCAGGCCTTGTCCTTTCTGGGTACCAAGAACAGTTGAGTAAAAACCTTGTCCTTTTTCCTGTTCTGGTACTGGCTGAATACCCCCCATCTCCATGAGGGACGTCACCTGTTTCTGTGCCTCTGACCATTGATTTTTATGGCAGATCCTGCCAACCGTTTGCCACTGGCAGAGTACGGAAATGGAATCTGTATCCCTGTGATACTATGTTTAGCACCCACTTGTCCTGGGTTATTAACTGCCAATTTTGAGCAAAAAGTGCTAATTTTCCCCCTGAGGGTGCTGCCAAAAGTTAAGTGCTTGGTGCAGGCAGAGGGAAGTCAGTGGGACGGGTTTTCTGTAGGGTTGCGCTTTATCTCCTCCAGATTTGGAGGTAAAAGCACCCTTATTGCTTTGACCTGTAAGAATCTTGTGCCTGGTATATGGAACCCTTAGGGCGTCTGGATTTGCCCCTTTGAGCTCTGTCGGACACAGGAAAGGACCAATTTTTTGTAGGCCAGTGTCTATTGAATCTTGGTGGCTGCACTTTTAAGTGTTTTACAGTTTGCATAGACTTAGCTTTGTCTTCCATTTTCTTTAAAACCTCTTCTGCCTTAATACCAGAGTATCATGCTGTAAAGGTGCACCCAGTAATTTAGCTTTAACATGATCAAGCAAATTTTGCTCTTTTAGCCAGGCATGCCTCCTAATCACAGATCCAGTAACTGCGGCCCTGCAGGAGGCCTCTAAGAAATCAAAACCACATTGCAGAGTATGCTTTCCAACTTGTTCAGCTGCATGCAATAATTCCTGCAAGTCTTTATTTTCTGCACATTCAGAAATCAACACCATTTTCTATTTCGGCAATCCCATAACATGTTGTTGATACCTGAGCATATGAAACTGGCAGTTTAAGGCCCTAATTGCCAAGGTAGCGAATGTATAAACCTTCTTTCCCCATCTATCCAGTGCCCTTGAATCTCTGTCAGAGGGGGTAGGATTTTTTGCTGTTGAGGCCTTAACTCCCTTTGGGCCCTGTAAAATAGTTTCAGGGTCAGCAGCAGGGTTTCTAAATAAAAACTTGTGAGTCAGGAACCCTGTAATATCCGTCAGGCTTGCTGGGAGCCGGAGGTAAGGAGTCAGCAATCAAGCTTGACTCCGAAAGCACATCATCCACAATGTCTAAAACGGGGGGGGGGGGGTATTGCTAAAGGCCTGTGCTGAGGGAGAAGAAGGAAATCCCCGAGACTCTTTTTTGATTCTGAGAAATCTTGACTCTCCCAGTGAAAATGCTCCCTCAAAGTATGCAAGGTTTCTCCAAATTAATAATCCTCAGGAGGTGATGCAGATGGGATAGACTTCTCTGCATCATAATCCTCATAGGGAGGTATAGATAATTCCTGATCAGAAGAGGAATCAGAAGAAATAGAAACCTGATCTGAAGATTCATTATCAGTATCTTGCCTAGGCCTCTTATTAGGAGGGGGTTGGGAAACCCTGATCAAGGAAATAAGGTCTTCAGCCATTTAGATAATCTGTTTTTTTAGGCATAGTGGTCTGTGCACGTGGCTCATGTGTCAGTTTTTTAGCTTTAGAAGTTGCTTTAGTCTTTGGTCTTGCAGCTGTCGTCGGTTTTATATAAAAATGTTGTGGCCTGAATACACCCTCAGAAGCCAGTGCCTGCTCATTGGCTCTGGACCCATCCGAGGGAGATGCATCCATGGGTCCGAGTATCTCGCAGCGTGCCGGACTCCACATGGGTGTCGGTAGGGGCCTGCGACTCGAAAGTAGTGGGTATCAGGGGCTGCGAAAGCGGCCTCATTGAGTACCGGCGACTGGCTTAGGAGAAGCTTCGTCGTCGGGTTTGGACCTCGACTGTCTGTCTCTGTCCTTTTCTTTGCGTTTTTTGTGTACTCCGGTAGTCGGATTGCTATCTGATGACATTTCTGGGTAGTTAAATCTATTTCCAAAATATTTTGAGGCAAAAATATACCGACGCTTAATAGTGCATTGGTTAAATCTAGCACAAAACCGACAGCCAGGCACGCTGTGATCAGGGCCTAGGCAAGGAATACAGTACAAAGGGAAATCCTTATGAGGTATTTGCTTCCCACAAGTAATACAATTATTAACTTTTTCTGACATCGGTATAGAGCAAGAAAAAAAAAGTTTCCCCAACGGGGTACTTGGCTTTAGTGAAGACTTCGGTTCTGAAACTCGAGCCCGAAAATTTCAGGAGTCTGCCGACCGGCACTTGCGAAATGCTTTTGCTTCCGGCACCGTGCAGCAAGAAAGACTGAAGAAAATGGCGTCGGCTGCCTGTTTTATACCCCTGACAACCTGACATCATGGAAGAGGAGACAGCAACCGACGCAGGATCCAAGACTTTGGAATTCAGGCTGACTGAGGGCAACCTGTCAGCAGATTACCCAAATGTAATGACTGTAACAGTGAAACACGAAGAACATCAGGGGCCATACTGGATTCCGAAAACACATCAACAACGTCTAGTACAGGAGATATAGCCAAAGGCCTATGCTGAGATAAAAGAAGAAAATCCCTAAGCCTCTTTTTTGAATCAGAGAATTCCTGACTTTCCCAGTGGAAATGCTCCCATAAGGTATGCAAAGTTTCACCAAAAGATAAATCCTCGGGGGGGGCAGAGGAAATGGAATCCTCTGCATCAGAATCCTCATAAGTAGGTATGGACAAATCCAGGTCATTAGAAGAGTCAAAGAAACAGAATCCTGATCAGAAGATTCATAGTCAAGCTCAGGCCTAGGCCTCTTAGAAGGGGGTGGGGTTGACTGTCCCTGATTAGAGTAATTAGATCTTCATATAATAGAAAAACACATGAAGATAAATCCAAAAGAAACACCAACAACGAAAATTGCAGCCAACTGGAAAAAGTTTTTACTTCTTTTTAGACAGATTCTGGTACCTCGGCCTTCGCCTTCATTGGAATAAATTATTCTAAATCACACCAACTTATATATACACCAGTCATTTCAATTAAACAATTAAATGAGTTCATCAATTAAGCAGTTTAAAAAACTTTCAAATTTAACATATATTATTATTAATCTATAATATTATTTATCATAACATTATTACAAACTTTTATACATTAATATTTAAATTTCTAAATTCATACCATTTGGAAACAGGGTTTTATAATTTATTATAAAGTTAGATTCCATTCTCAGTAATTTTTTCTGAAAATTAATGTTTGCCCCCCCCCCCTCTGGTTTTGCCAAAACACTAAATACAAGATCCTCACATCCACCATCATGAAATTGATGAAAATGGTTAGCTACTGGACTATCCAGTCTACCCCTCCTGATATCTCCCATATGTTCCATGATTCTCAATTTTATTTTTCTTTTCGTCTGCCCTATATACCATTTTCTTACTTCACATTTACAACCTATTATATAAATCACCCCAAAGGAATTACAACTAAAATGATCAATGGCATTATATTTAACGCCATTTATCATATTACCATCCAAATTCACAATTTTACAACATACTTTAACGTCCACAAGCATAAGCTCCAGCATTATGAACTCTAGCCCTCCTGCCTTTATGCCTAACCAACTCTTTTAAATTACTGCATCTAGCATAAGAGAAAATGATATCATTAGGGATAATGGTTTTCAAAAAATCATCATTCATAACCATAGGCCACATACTATATATTATTTTTCTTAATATAGGTGAAAAAAGTGAATACCTATTTACAAAAAATATTTTATCCTTAACTTCCATGTTATTACAATCATTACAAGCTAATTCTAACAATTCTCCATTATCCCTAGTATTCACACTTTTAATATTCTTTCTACCTATATATTGATGCAGTCAGATGTAAATTTAATTCTCGTTCAACCCTATTTCTATGTGACATAATATTATCCCATCTATATCCTCGATTATTTAATTTTTCACAAATTACATCAAATTCCCTCTTTATATTCCTAACTTCTGAAGTATTGGCAGCAATTCTTTTAAATTCTCCCAAAGGTAAAGAGTTAATTAACTGAACACTATGCATACTAGTGGCATGCAAAAAATTGTTTACTGTCAGAATTTATGGAAGGGTTTATGTTGTATCTTCCCATCATTACCAACATAAAATTCAACATCCAAAAACTGGATTGACCTTGGCTTCACTTCAAAAGTAAAGTCCAAACCACAAGAGTTTAATTTCAAAGTTGAAATAAAATCATTAAACTCCATTGAATTACCCTTACAAAAAATATTAAATCATCAATGTATCTCTTGTAAACAATCACATTTTTTCGGAAAAATTAGTAGTGTACAAAATAAATTTTCAAAACCCATAAAGATTATGGCATAAGAGGGAGCAAAACTAGCACCCATTGCTGTCCCTTCCCTTTGTAGATAATATTTTTTATCAAATTCAAAAAAATTGTGAGTAAGACAAAATTCCAGTAGGGAAATAATATATGTTGTTCTGGGTCCATCTCCCAAAAGTTGATATACTGCATCTAAACCCCATTTATTACAAATAGACGTATATAAAGATTTTACATCAACACTTGCCCAATAAAAATTATCCTGCCATAATATTCCCTTAAAAGTATCACAGACCTCCTTTGTATTTTTAACATGGGATGGGATTCTTGTAATATATTTCTTTAACACAGAATCAAAAAAAATTCCCACATTTTGTAAAAAGGCTCCTTTTCCACTAACAATCGGACGCCCTGGAGGATTATTTAAATCCTTATGTATTTTAGGTAAAATAAAAAATTTTGCAATACTGGGATTCTTAACATATAATTTTTTCACATCCCCTGAGGAGAAGAAACCCAATCTTTCCCCTCTGTCCAATAAATCATGTAGGGCACTGTTGAATTCCAAAATAGGATTATTCAAAAGGGAAGCATAAACATTGTTGTCCATCAAAATGTTTAAAGCTATAGAATTGTACTTTTCTTTATTAAATACAACCCAATTGCCCCCCTTGTCTGACTCCACAAAAACATAACGGTCACTAAGCTCTCTTATATGACATAGTGCTTGCCACTCTCCCTTTGTTAAATTGAAATCCATTGCTTTTTTCTTAAAAAAAACATATTCCTTCATAATTAATTTCTTCATAACATTTTCAAAAACAATAATGGTCTGATTAATTTTGGCGGGCATGAAATCACTGCTATGTGGAACCTGCAGCACCTCAAATTTACCATAACCAGTGTTATATTAAAAATTCAAACATGTAGAATCTTCTGTCATACCATAGATATCTACCATTTCGTTTTCATGCAAAGAAATATCCATTAAGGAATTATCCATGAAAGAATCGGGCTCAGATGATTTAACAACTTCCTTATTGCAAAAAAAATACCTTCAAATGTAACTTCCTGCAAAAGTCCTTAACTTCATTCAAAATTTCAGCCACACAAGGAATATATGTAGGAACAAATTTGGTTCCTTTACATAAAACATTTCGCATGTTATTAGTAATAGTACAGTCAGATAAATTAATAATATCTAAAGCGGACCCAGAACAAAAAACAGCATCAAACTTTTGAGAATCAGGCATATAAATGTTAGGTAAGACATGGTCAACAGTAGCAAAGTCATTATTGAGTCTTTTTTCATTAGCGTTTGCATCAAGGCTAGACAAATCATTTTTTCTCACCCCTGGACTGAAAACGTCGATTCCGACCCTTTCTCTGATTTACTCTACCATTCATCGTGGTCTCGGTTTCTGACATTTCATTAGAAGCAGAAGCTTCCCCAGTATTTAGTTCCTCAAACGATACACTTTTGCGCCCTACACAACTGGTATCCGCTGAAGAAACGGAAGTATCTCTCGAGTCGCGAGACCTAAACCTCTTGCTTTTCACAGGTGTCTTACCCCACCCTACTTTTAAGGTTGTACTGCCAGGAAAAAATCTTGCCTGTACTGTAATCAGTACTATCTCGAGTGTACTTTTTCTTTTTCCGTAAGATAACTTGTTGTTCTATTTTAGACACCCGACTCTTGATATTTATTAAATTAACTTCCACTTCTGACTCAGAACAATCAGAAAGCAGTTTATCTTGCATACTAACAATTTCTTCACGGACTTTTTTCAGCATTCTTTCATTGCGTTTTATCAGCACTTTCAGCCAGCCCAATGTACATTTGAGAGAAATGTCTTTCCATTCATCAAACAAATCTGAGTCTTCCTCAGAAAATTCATAAGCAGGCAGACGATCTACCCTTAAACCCCTCGGAGTAATGCTTGTACTTACATATTTTTCAAGTAGTCGGGTGTCATAAAAAAGTTGTAGCCTCTTTAATCAATAGCTTCTCCAACTTGCTGAAATAAAAAGAAGCTTCATTTGAATTGCAAAGCCATGGGTCAGTGGAGGCAAACTTCGATTCCCTGTCCCTCCAAATGGAAGAGAAATCCATATTACTTTTCCTTGAACTCCCTGGTGTAGTCGCTGCTTCGTTGGTAGTCATAACAGTCATATAATAGAAAAACACATGAAGATAAATCCAAAAGAAACACCAACAACGAAAATTGCAGCCAACTGGAAAAAGTTTTTACTTCTTTTTAGACAGATTCTGGTACCTCGGCCTTCGTCTTCATTGGAATAAATTATTCTAAATCACACCAGCTTATATATACGCCAGTCATTTCAATTAAACAATTAAATGAGTTCATCAATTAAGCAGTTTAAAAAAACTTTCAAATTTAACATATATTATTATTAATCTATAATATTATTTATCATAACATATTATTACAAACTTTCACCAAAAGAGAAATCCTCGGGGGGGGGGGGGGCAGAGGAAATGGAATCCTCTGCATCAGAATCCTCATAAGTAGGTATGGACAAATCCAGGTCATTAGAAGAGTCAGAAGAAACAGAATCCTGATCAGAAGATTCATAGTCAAGCTCAGGCCTAGGCTTCTTAGAAGGGGGAGGGGTTGACTGTCCCTGATTAGAGTAATTAGATCTTCAGCCATTTTGATAATTTGTTTTTTAGGCATAGGGTCCTGAACATGTGGCCTGGGCGTCGTTTTTTTTTTTTTACATAGATCGAGATTTAGGCCTTAGTATTGAAGGTGGAGTTGGTTTGATATGCAAGTCTGTAGGCCTGAATATACCCTCAGAAGCTGGTGCCTGCACAGTGGCTCCGGACCCATCCAAGGCAGAGACATCCATGTGTTCCATAGATGAAGTATCTCGTGGCATACCGGACTCCGAATGGGTCTCAGTAGAGGCCTGCGAGTCAGAAGTAGCGGGTATCAGGGGCTGCGAAAGCACCTCACTGAGTACCGGCAAACTGGCGACTGGCTTAGGAGAAGTGTTGTCGTCAGTTTTGGACCTCAACGGCCTGTCTCATTTCCTGGATAATTAAACCGAGAACCAAAATATTTAGAGGCAAAAATGTACCAAATACGGATAGTGGGCTGATTAAATGAAGCACAAAACCGACAGCAAGGTACGTCGTGGTCAGGGCCTAGGCAAGGAATACAGTACAGATGAAAATCTTTGTGAGGTATTTGCTTTCCACAAGTAATGCAATTATTAACTTTTACTGACATCGGTAAGGAGCAAAAAAAAGTTTCCCCAACGGGGTACTTAGCTTTAAATTGAAGACTTCGATTCTGAAACACGAAAACGAAAATTTAAGGAGTCGTCAACCGGCACTTGCGAACTGCTTCTGCTTCGGGCACCGCATGGCAAGAAAGTCTGAGGTAATGACGTCGGCTGCATGTTTTATACCCCTGACGACCTGACGTCGTGGAAGAAGGGACAGCAATCGACACAGGACCCAAACTTTGTTAATCAGGCCGACTGAGTGCAACCTGCCAGCCAATTACCCAAATGTAATGACTGCAACAGTGAAACACAAAGAACATCAGAGAGGCTCCTCACCAGGAAACTCCAGGGCCTACCATACACAGATAGGCTAAAAGCCCTACCCCTCTAATCAGTTTCATACAGACTCCTCACAGGTGACCTCTGTCTGGCATACAAGGCGATCATGGACCCCACCTTGATGGGACTGCTGCATATCCACAAGACCAGCTCCATTCGAGTAACCCACACACAGAGCCTCAGCCTCGTCTGTCATATCAACAAGACTTGTTGGCAGGACAGATTTGTGTCCCAGAGACTCCCTCATCTATTGAATAGACTCCCTCTCCATATCAAGCAGAGTACCTCATAACCCCTTTTTAAGCATAACCTACTGGATGGGAAATAGAAAATATACCCCTAGGATTCCACCCATGTCCCTGCTGGACAGTGCCATTGGCTGCTGACTTGTCTAAACATGGGCTAAACTTTTGGCTAGGCTTATAAGGGCCTCAGGGCCAATAGCCTAGTAACCTCCTATGATCCTATCTCTCATACATTTGTGTTTTAGTCTGTCTTTTCTGTTCCAAAGACCCTGCAATTTTATCCCCATAGACACTGCTGCCCAAGAAAAGTCTGTGGTGCCTGTTACAGACTGGGCTAGAGCTGGAAAGAAAAATTAAGACCTAGATTCTGACAAATTAGGTCTCCTCATCAAAAAATGTCCCTTTTCACTAACCCCAAAAATCACAATTTTGAAAGTCAGGGGATGTTGATGTTGGAATATACATACTTTAGGTAGCACTGGATCATTCTCATGGAATCTTGCTTGAAGAATCATGAGAATCATAGAAGCCATGAGACCCAGAATCCTGAGAAATTCCCTGAATGAGACAACAATCTGAGTGGAAAATTCAAGCATAAATTTAGATACAGATTTACTTTTTCCTGTTGAGGAAAAAATTATTTAACTGAAGTATATAAAAGATACCCAAGGAAAACAACCCTGTGAAAAGGAGTCAGAAACATTTTTGTATGTTCTCCTGGAATCCCATTCTGTGTAGTTGAGACATTCATGACACTTTGGAAAAAAACTTTGCAAAGACAAGCAAATCATCTAAATAAGGAAAAATGTGAATACCTTGCAGTCTGCAGTAGGTTATCACAACTCGGACACTATTTGAGTAGTGGAGAGGCAGTGGATAGACCAAAGGGTACTGCAGAGAAATGGTAACGTGATCCAGACACAGTGTCAGGACGATTAGGCTGGAATGCAGTTTTTTATATTAAAAGCAATGCATGTCTGTGGAAGAGAAACTAGCTCAACACTTATTTGTCCACTTTCCAAATCCTACTGTTCTAGGTTACAATCAAACCAAAATTAAAACAGCTAACATGCACCAAGTTAAATTTTGTATAAAAATAGGATTTGTTAGCACATAAAAAATAAATTAACTTAGTTTCAAGTTGGTAACAATAAACACTTACTGTAGAGAATGAAATTCAGAAAAGCATCATATTAATTACAGCAGGTCCTGACAGTATGATAAGGCAGGCAACATATCATACATAGGGGATCCCTCTCCTTCCTCGATGATAGATTCCTCAGGGAGTCCATGCGTTTGCTGTTGCACCTTCTCTTTCCTGAAACCTGCCACTCTGATAAATCTGGGGTAGAAGGGGAAGTGTCAGGAAGTCCTAACAAAGGAGCAAACTGGTTGCTGGCTGACGCATGCTGTCAAGGACCAGACTGATGACTGGTCACAGGTGCTGATGAAGAAGGGGAAAGGGATGCTGGGCTGAAGAAATCTGCCCCTTCTCCCGAGATGAGAACACCCTCTCTACAACCAAAGCAGAGGCTGGCCTCTCTGTTCAGAGGGTCCCAGAACCTGAAGGTTTCAGAGATGACCCTAATCTAGAAGGAGTTGCACCTAGACCTGAAACTGAAATTGGTGCTGAGCTGTCCAAAGCTGAAGTCCCAAGTGGAAGTAATGATCCCAAAACAGGTACTGTTGACCCCGACCCAGAAACTCCAGCCTTGATGCCACAGCTCCAAGGTCCTGATGACTGCGAAAAAATAGAAGTCAAGTCTGCCAAGGAAAAGAACTGAACAGTCAGTTGCTCTTGTTAAACAATTCCTCTATATTATGAAGGAATTTCAGTTATCCTCATGTAGTACTTCTGCTACCTTCTATTTCAGGCAAACAGACTTGGCTTCTAACTCAGTATCTTGACTCATGATCTGCCAGCTTCAAGACTGTAGTCCCATTAGCCTGCACTAATAACCAAGTCCCCCTTCCACTTGTCACAGTATGGTCCCAAACCATATGCAGTAGGTCCGCCTGGTACTGCTAGACCCTGTACTCTAAACTGAGAGACCAAAAGTAAGACTAAGTACAACAGGTGATGACTTGGGTATCTTGAGAATAATCCTGGCCATAATCACTTTTCAGTCTAACTAGTTAGACCTACTAAAGGAAGTCTCACACACCCTGTTCAATGGATTTTTTTTTTTTTTTTTTTAGTTTTAAAATTTTCAGATATCCCAGCTTTACAACTGCAATAAGAATTTTTGAACTGATGGAAGACAACTCTTCTATGGAACAAGGGGATCCCTTGACTCAGGACCAGAAAATGTTTGTGCTTATTAAAAGCCCTGAGGTTTGTAGTTCTTTGGAACAAGGTTTCAATTGAAAAAAAAAAAACTGATACGACTGCAAAGGGGGTGATCTATGCCTGGCTTACAAGGCACGAAACAACATACTTCTAAATCTCCTGCATATTCGTTAAGTCAGAAAGTACCAGAGATACAAGGTCTATGGACCTGAATTTTGTATGAAACAAACAGAATATGCTGATGAGGAAAAGAGATGTCCCAGACACTGCTCCTCCTATGGAGCGGGCTTTCCCATTCATGTGAAGCTGAGTTTATCTATTACCTAGTTTAAGCACAACACAGACCAGTGCATGGGGAATAGGAAATTTACACCAGGCCTGGCCCCCTTGTCCCTTATGGACAGGGGTAGCTTATAAATGCCTAGCTCTCAATATCCTATTCGGATACAAGTCATCATTATTCTTTTGGGAAAACTTGGCTAGACTTTGAATAGCCATCTGGGTCATTAGCCTACTAACAATCTATGAATCTATAAAAGAAATGTAGCATTCACAAGACTACAGGATGATCTTCATAGAGACGGAAAAAAAGCCTTTAAAAAGGTGCCGATCCTTGGGTAGAATCAGTCTCCCGGAGACACGCATGCTTGTGATCTTTTCTAAGGACATCATATGTGTCAGAAAGAATTCCTAAAATTCAAAGTCAAAAAAGTAAAAGTGTAGTGCAATACAATACACAAATGAGTAAAAGAAAACTCTAAAAACTGAATACTTCTCACTGCAGAAGCTGTCCAGATTAGACCAGATGACAAACTACTTGATGTTCTGGTGCAACAATAACAGAACTAAACATGCAGCAGGGTGCTCTCCCTTTTCTTTCCAGCATCCTCATGATGTACTCACAAAAAGACCATTCCCACTCTGGAGATGTCTGAAAACCTGGCCAACCAACCATCTACCTGTTAACTCCCATGAATGATGAATCATACTAAAGTACTAAAGCAGTGATCCTTATGACCACTAGTTTATCAATTTAATCATGGTTCATAGGTGCATACTAGGCTAATGACCACTGGGGCTTTTATAAGCATATCCAAGCAACAAAAATGTATACCACAAGTTATTATGCCTTAGGGGTTATTTTAAGGGGGTGTATGTTAGGGCATGATTTAACGGCTGCTTCTGTACATCACAGACATAGGTGTCAGACCAGGTGCGTATTTCCCATTTCCTATCCAAAGGTCCAGGTTGCACTTAAACAAGGTTAAGGAAGGCCTCTGCTTCACATGGATGGGAAGTTTATTCCAGTGAATGGTGAATCTCTGAGATAAAACAGGACATGCTGGAGGAACAGGTATGCAAGTTGCAAGCCAAGTTTAAATCCTTAGATCTAGCAGTTCTGGTGCTGTTCATTTTGCAGATATGCAAATGGTCCACTACAGCAGGATTCAAGGATGCGCCAGGCATAAATTGCCTATCAGCAATCTGTGGGAAACAGAAGAGAGAGATAAAGCATTGGGGCAATCTGCATAAGATATTATGTTTATTCTCTGTATTCTTTTTGTGAGGAACGTCTGTGGACATTCTAGTTGTTTGTACTTTGTCCAGTACACACTGAAGAGGGCATTATACTCAGCGATGGGTCTGATGATAAGAGTACAGTGGCACGATAACTTCCCTGGATCTAGATGCCATGCCCTTACAAGTAAATTGACCTAGAATGATTTTCTTTCAATATTAGACACATTGCAGGGGTGAAAGCCAGGTTAGTATCTACAGGAGTTCCCAAATCCCTGCCTACTGTGTCTACTTTTAGGGGTGTTTGAGAGTTTCCCTGGGTGGCCAACTTCCCAAAAGGTACTATTATGCATTTCATGGCATTCAGTTTTAAGCTGTGGCTTTGGCATCAGTTGCCTGCATTAAATTTTCCTGTAAGATATTAGTATCTTGGTGGGGGGGTACTATAATTGCTCCTAGTTTGCAATCATCTGCAAATTTGTTAAGTCAGAGACTCCTGACATTGACCTTGCCTTCCGAAAAGTAGATGCCAAAGAGAAGCAGACATAGCACAGAGCCATGGAGGACTCCACTGGTGACTGGCCTCTTTGTGGAAGTAGTCTCTCCATTCCTAATTTCTGGGACTCCGTCTGTGAGCCAGATGGCTATCTGGCAAGTAACACAGGGGTTTATACCCTAACTCTGCGAGTCTGTTTATAATGCTTGAAGGGGGATATTGCATCAAATATCTTAGTTAGGTCAAGGTAGGAAGTATGCACCATTTTGCCCTCATCCATTCCCTTGGTGATCTTCTCAAAGACGTCCACCAGGTACAGTAGGTATGTCCTATCTTTGATGAAACCAAAATGGGTTGGGTCCAGTGACAAGGTTTCTCATGTCATTGTTGATCATTTCCATAATTCTTTCCATGCCTTTGCATAACAGGCTAGTCATAGTAATGGATCTGTAGTTCCTGAGATCCGTTGGTCTGCCCTAGTGCAGATGGATAACTTCTGCAGTCTTCCATTCATGTGGCACAGTGACACTGGTGGCATCCAGGGATATTATCAGGGCCCATTGTGTATCTAAAACATTATTTTAGGTGGTATTACCTGGGAGACTGCTGAAGGTGAAAAGGGGGGTAAAGTTGGAGCAGAATTTATCACCAAAAAGAGATTTGCTACATTTCTCGCTTCCATGAACGTGGCTCCAACTACTAACAGGTCAGAACACTTATGTGCTGCTTTTGAGGTTTCAGACATAGCTAAAGAAGGCCTTATGGTCGTCCTTCACCTGGGACTCCATCTTTACCTCAAAATTTACTTTGGTGGACTTGATTAATCCTCTAAGTTGTCTATTCAGTTTGATTAGATAATTTTTATAAATTTTTATCTTTTTTGGTGTTACACTTCATAAGTTTAGCTATGACTTTTTTGTTTTACAACTTGTTTAATTTTGGATTCTACCAGGGTGGTTTATTTTTGAGTGAGTTTTAGGTTTACTTCTGGCAGGCACAGCACCTCTCTGCAATCACTGACATGGCTGTACAGAGCTTCTATGAATAATTCCAAACAGGTTGTTGCGTTACCTGGGTTTGGGGGGGGCTTGAAATTTTGACAGGTGATTGGGTAATAAAAGGTAGTCTGACCTGGAGTCGTTTAACTGTTCCAAGGTTTGTTGGAGTTACTGGACTGATTCTTATTTCAAAGGGGATTGTTTTGAGGTCTGACCTAACCAGACAGGACATGACACTGGAGGATGCAGCATTCTCCTAGATTTGTTAATATGAGGTCCCATATGTTTCTACCTCTAGCAGGCACTAACTGACCCAGGGTGTTTGTCTTTAAAAAGTCTAGGAATCTCTGCACCTGCAAATCTAAGGTTGTGTAGGATTCCCATTTTACAAAAGGAAAATTAAAGTCCACAAAGAGTAATGGTTGTTGCTGTTGTGTCTTTCGGCTTTTCCCAGTTAGGGGTCGCCACAGCGGAACTCCGGTCCGATAATGATGGGTAGTTGATTTTTACGTACCGAGTTACCAGCCCTGACGCACAACCTTCAACGAAGGTACACCCATTCACACATGTCTGCACGCAGAAGACTCTCTACCTGAGAATCGAACCGGACAGCGTCTTACTGTGAGGCGACAACGCTACCGCGGCACCACCACTGCATACTCCACTAAGAGTATGGTATTTGATTAAATGGCGAGTGTCTCCAATAGGTCTAAGTATGAGCTATGCATTTCAAAGGACACAGAAGGAAACCTATAGCTTGCGAGAATACGGTATAGGACTAAAGTTCCTCCACATCCAGATTACCATACAAAGCTTTACCAGTTTAACCAACCTAGAGGTATACCTGTTACTGCCATAGATGGAGACACCTCCACTTTTAGTCCTCGACTGTGCAGTTGCTGTTTGAATGTGTGGAAGGCACTGAAGCCTTGCACTGCCAGGGTACTCTTGCAGCTTTAAACCATGTCTTGGTGACAGCACAGATATCTACATTCTCCAAGGTGAGGAGAGCATGAAGGAAGTAGAGCTTCTTGTTAAGATTCCTGACATTGAGCAATAACACCTTTAGATTTCCTTGAGTATATTTTGCTATGTTGAAAGGTTTGTCAATTTGCCATTGCCTAAAAAAGCTTTATGGAGTGGACAATATTTTAGCCAATATGAGAAAGTCTAGAGGGGACTGGTGCAGACCATCATTGGCAGAGCAACATGGTTTGTTAAACATGTCCTCCCATGCGGATAAATACTGTATCTCCCCTAGAATTAAACCAAAAACTATAGCAATTATTAAAGTCAATCAACTTCCATTCGTACTGTGGCATCATCCTTGGTGAATGTAGAATGTTGCACATACCACGCCTATGACACAGCCCAACAGCTCTATATCTCTTTTCATATAGTCTAGGGAGGTAATCTCAGATAATTTACGCCTACATGGACTACGACTGAATCACACTGATAACTGTGGTGCAATGACGTGAGTGTATTTCTCCTTGCCTTGTACAATGGAGTCCCCTGTGACTAGAGTCCCAGGTAGTGTATTAGCCTGCCTTACAGGCTTGGTAGTTGAAGCTCTACTGGGTGGGGCTGCAGGTGCAGTGTTAGGCAGTGTTTCTGTTGAGTGTTTTCAGGTTTGCGGAGGATCATTTTTGCAGGTGAAATTTTTGTGAGGTCTTTGGGAAGACTGCATTTAAGTGCCTCAGCCTAAGCAGGTCTATGTGTGGAGTGCATACTATGGGTGGTGGGTGTAACGTGTGCATTTCTGACAACCAGATTGTTACCACCAGTGTTTGTTCATGAGAGTTACGACTTCAGAGACAGTGTACATACAACTCTCACATAGGGCTGGTTTCTTTGAGGATTAAATGGTCATCAGTAAATATCATGCAACTCTTACACAAGTTCATAGGCATATACTAGGCAAAAGGCCATTTATAAGCCTAGCCATGCAAACCAAATGTGACCCATAAATTTGATTTATATAGTGGGTGATTTACTGACTGCCTCTGTTCATCAGACACCTAGGTGCCAGACCAGGGGTGACTTTCCAATTACCAATCCAGTGATACAAGTTGTGCTTAAACTGCTTAAATACAGTTGAGGAGGAACTCTACTTCATATGGATGGGGAGCCTGCTCCACAGAATGAGAATTCTGAGAAATCTCTCTCTCTTTTTATGTTGCAAGCAAAATTTAGGTTCTTTTGATCTAGTAGCTCTAATTCTGTTTGTTTTGCAGATGTGCAAAAGGTTTGTCAAAACAGGGTCCAAGGATGCCTTGTATGCTAGGCAAAAATCAACTCAAAAGTCTGTAAGATACTGAGTAAAGAGACAGGACATTCTGCATATGGCATTATTTGCCCCTGTACTCTTTTTGTAAAGAACCTTTGTGGGTGTTCCAGTTGCTGCATGTGTCTAATCAGGTACATACCGAAGGGAGCCGTATATACTCTATGATGGGACTGAAAAGGGCCAAGTACAGTGGTAAGATGACCTCTCTAGACCTAGATGCAATGCCCTGACTTAAGATATTGAACAACATTGAAGGATTTTCTTACTAGCCTGGACACACGTTGGTCGAAGGTTAGGTTACTATCTATACGAGTTCCCAGATTCCTGACAAATGAATCAAACTTTAGGGGTGTTTTATTGATAACAGTTGCCAGGGGCGGTCATCCTTCCAAAAGGTACTATAATGCATTTCTTGTTGTTGAGTTTCAAGCCATGGCTTTGGCACCAAGCATTTGTCTGTGTTAGACCTTCCTAAGGGTGGTCTCACCTTGAAGGGATTCAATGACTACCGCCAGTTTGCAATCATCTGCAAACTTGGTCAGCAAGAGCCATTTGATATTGGCAAGCAGTGCTCAGAGGTCAAACCAAAGAGGAGCAAGCCCAGCACAGAGCCTTAAGGGACTCCAGTGGTGACCAGAGTCTTTTTACAGGTGGCCTCACTGATCCTAACCTCTTGGTTCCTATCAGTGAACCAGCTAACTATCCAGTGTGTTATAAAAGGAGTTTATTGCCTAGTTCTACAAGTCTGTGGACAATGTTCGACTAGGGTATTGTATCAAATACTTAAGCTTGATCAAGGTAGGCAGTATGCACCACCTTCCCCTCATCCATTACCTTAGTGACAGTTTCAAAGAAACCCACCAAGTTCATTAAGCATGACCTTTCTTTGGCAAAACCAAACTGGGATGGATCCAGTGTCTGGAGGTCTCATATGTTCTTGTTGATGATTTCCATAACTCTTTTCCATGGCTTTGCAAATAAGACTAGTCAGGCTAATGGGTCTGTAGATTCCAGGACCTGTTCAAGTTCCGCACTTACCATGAGGGATACCAGTCACAGTCCTCCATTCTCATGGCACAAAGCTTGTTTTAAGGCTACAGTTAAATAGTAACTCTAGAGCATACTGATAAGTCATACTTTAAACTGTTCAAAAGGCAACCGGAGACGTCAGTGAGGCCCACTGAGGCCGTGTTCTTGGCGCTAGCAAATGCAGCCAGTACATGCTCCCTGATTACAATTGAGGGGTTATCCCTGAGGGTATATCTTGAGGGATGGTTAAAGGTGAAGTTGGCACTGAATTTGTCCGTTAATAGGTTCGCGGTAGCGCCAGGCTCGGTGAATTTTGCACCATTAACCACCAGTTCAGCACACTGCTGTGTGCTGTTACGGAGGTTTCCGATATAGCTGAACAAGGCCTTATGGTTATCTTTCACCTGGAATGCTAACTTCAAAGGTGGCTTTGTTTGACCTAATTAGCCCTCTTAGTTGCCTATTTAGTTGGATGAGAATTTTTTTTTTTTTTTTTTTTTTTTTTAAGGAAATTACCATTCCTGATTTTTGCCATAAACAAGATGTATAGCAAAAGGAAAAAAAATAATCTGGGATGCAACCAGGGCAGTTCATTTCTGTGGCTTGTTCTGAGCTTCCTTCTGGTAGGTACAGCTGCCTCCATGCAGCCACTGACTGGTTGTCCAGAGTTTGAGTGCAACTCAGGATAGGCTGCTGTGTTCTCAAGGTTTGGTGGGGCACTGAATTTGACAAACCATCATCATTTAATAAAACATAGTTTGCCTTGGAATAGTTCCTAACGGCTACTGGTTTTACTGGGAATACAAAGTTGATTTTGAAGAAGACAGCTTTATGGCTGAACCTTACTGGGGAGGATGAGACCATGGGTAGTGAGGTGCAGTGCTATCTGATATTGCAGTGTACGAGGTCCAGTATATGGGAGACTAAAGTGGGTGTATTCACTAATTGGTCAAGGTTGCTTGTATTTACAAAGTCCAGGAATCTCTATGCCTGTAGATTTAAAGCCATATAGGATTCCCAGTTTATAGAGGGGTAAATAAAGTCTCTCATGAGTAGAGTGATAGGCTGGATGTTAAATGCCACCAGTATGTCCAAGTATATATCATGGGCTTCTTGGGACATGGAGGGTGACCTATTGCTGGCTAGGATATGATGCATATTTTGTCTGTAGTTATATGCACATGGAGAACTACAGTGTGTCATCCTATTTGCCCAACTTAGAGATATGCTTGTTACTGATGTACATCGAAATACCTCCATCTATAGCACTTGTCTGTGGAACTATTGGTCTAAACGTCTGTAAGGCCCTGAAAACCTTGCACTGCCAGGGTACTCTCTGCCGCTTTAAACCATGTGTTGTTAACTGCACAAATGTCTATATTCTAGAGTGTGAGGGCTTAGAGGGAGTGGATTTTTTTTTTTTTAAGTCTCCTGGGACCTTGGGGTTCAATTGAGTTAATTTTGCTATGTTTGTAGGTTTGTCATTGGCATTGCCTTAAAAAAGGCACTATGGGGGGGGGGGGGTGAATAACGTTTTGGACAATTTCAAAAGCCAGAAGGAGGCCGGTGCAGACCATCTTTGGCAAAGCAACATGGTCTGTTAACCATATCCTTCCCAAGCTGACAAATACTGGATTCCCCCCTTAGAATGACAACAGAAACAGAGCCAGTTGTTAAAATCAAACATCTTTTGCTCATACTGTGGTATCACCCTTTGTGAAGGTAATATGCTGCTCGATGCCAGGCTCATACTTGCCTGAGACACAGTCTGAGTGCTTCATAATATCTCTCTCAACATAGCCCTGGGAGGTATGTCTCAGTTCATTTATACCTACACGACTGTGATGGAATCATACTGGTACCTGTGGGTGTAATGACTTAAGTGGGAGAGTAATTTGGTGGATCCTGGCTCCAAATCAGCAACTAATTATCTTCTCCTTGTTCAGCCTAGGTAGAGAGGCATCAGTATGTTTTATAATGGCCTCCCCATGATGAGATTCTTGAGAAGTGCGACTACTTGCCTTCGGTGCTTACCGTTTGGGACTCAATTAAGACTGACTGTATGTGTGATGCTGGGTGTTTTTTTTTCTGGTGCCTCTGGGCTTTCTGAGGCATAGCTTTGCCAACAGACTGTCTATTGCTTAGGAAGATCGCTTTTAAGTTACTCAGCATAAGTTAGTCTATGTGACCATTATGTACATGGTTTCAACAACATGATGTATGCTTGTATGCAAGGGTTTAGCCCGCTGTGTGTGTCACTAAGTACACCTCTTGTATACCGCCTGTGTTTCTTTAAGGATTAAGTGGTTGTCGGTAAACATGAGACAACTGCTACATTGTCTCAAAATGCTCATGTCCACCATGCTGGCTATAGAGAATTTAGAAAATTGTATAAACATGCTGCCTCAGTCCTTTGATTGGTGAGCTACAAGGGGGTGGTGCACTCAGGTAAGAATGCTACCAACGTTGCTTTATTGCTGCAGACTAATAAGGGAGCTTTCTGGGGAAGATTATGCTAAACAGTACTAAATTCTACTAACTTTAATGTTTAGGCAATAGTAAATTCTACTAAATCTGTAGGTATTGCCACATGTCGCCAAATTAACTGCTCTAAGCCTGTCAGTGTGCAAGGTATTTGCCCTACATTTACTACTTTACAGACTACAGCTTTATGGACTGATCTACAGGGGAAATTTGCTTTCTAGGTGTTTGCTGCTGTATAGAGCACTGTAAACCGCTGCTGTGCAATGAGCACCTCCTGGAAAAAAGCTCCAAATTTACTGCAGCACAGAAAAAAAAAACAGAAAACTAGCTAATGATCCCTCTGGCCAATAAAATGACTACACTATGAACCCTTTTGTGCATCTCCCTACTTAGACAGACCAGGCACACACACCTCCTGCCACAAGATGAATAAAACAGTCCCCAAATGTAAAAACACAAAAAAGATTGATTGAGTGTGTAATGCTACCACAAAATAGCTTAAACTTCCTGGACAAGGCAATTTTGTGCATTAGGCACTTATAGAATTATGTAAAGTGCAAAATCAGCAAATAAGCAAAAATAAAATAGTAGCACAACAGTTAACATAAGTGCAAAACAATAGAATAAATCTCTTATCTGCCAAGGAAGGAGCAGGATTAATTCAAGAATCTCGGAGTGTGATGAAAGCGCCAAACAGATGGGAGGTCAGGAAAAACAATCAGGAGGCAATTTGTAGTGAAGGAAGTTTACTCAAGAGCAAAACTGTTTTGCTGGATGGATACTTGGAAAGCAATAGTTGGGGGAAAAACTACTTGTGTAGCTTACACAGCAAACAGCAATGAAAGCACGGAGGGAAAGACTTTTGAAATCAGATAATCATAAGGGGCAAGGGCCAAATTCAAGCTGCAAGAAGCAGGCTAGATAAGAGGGATCTAATCAAATAAAGCCAATACTGGAGCTCTAGTCCTATGACTCCAAACTACATGTCAATAACTCCATGTAGTTTAGAATTGCAGAAACCTTTACATTTCATTGGGGGGAGGGGGGGCAGACAAAAAATGGAGAAATAGAAAGGCACTTGAATGAAACCTTACGCAGGTAAATAAGCAGAATACAAAACTCTAGCAACAAAACTGGAAAATCTTCATTTGGCTGCTCCCGTTAGGGGTCGCCACAGCAGATCAACTGTTTCCATTTCTTCTTGTCCTCTGCATCTTGCTCTATCACACCAACCACCTGCATGTCCTCTCTCACCACATCCATAAACCTTATCTTAGGCCTTCCTCTTTTCCTGTTACCTGGCAGCTTCATCCTTAGCATCTTTTTCCCCAATATAATCTGCATCCCTCCTCAGCACATGTCCAAACCAACATAATCTTGCCTCTCTGGCTTTGTCTCCAAACCTTCCAACCTGGGATGACCCTCTAATATACTTACTCCTAATCCTGTCCATCCTCGTCACACCCAGTGCAAATTTTAACATCTTCAACTCTGCCACGTCAAGCAAAGACTCCTGCTTTTTTGTCAATGCCACTGTCTCCAACCCATATAACATAGCTGGTCTCATTACCCTCTTGTACACCTTCCCTTTCACTCTTACTGGTACTCATCTGTCACAAATCACTCTTGACACTCTTCTCCACCCACTCCACCCTAACTGTACTCTCTTCTTCACCTCTCTTCCACACTCACCATTACTCTGTACTGTTGATCCCAAGTATTTAAACTCATCCACCTTCGCCACCTCTACTCCCTGCATCTTCACCATTCTTCTATCCTCCCTCTCATTCACACACATATATTCAGTCTTAGTCCTGCTGACCTTCATTCCTCTTCTCTCTAGAGCATGCCTCCACCTCTCCAGGGTCTCCTCCACCTGTTCCCTACTCTCTCTACAGATCACAATGTCATCTGCAAACATCATAGTCCACGAGGACTCCTGTTTGATCTCGTCTGTCAACCTGCCCATCACCACTGCAAATAAGAAAGGGCTCAGAGCTGATGCTTGATGTAATCCCACCTCCACCTTAAACGCATCAGTCACTCCCACCGCAGACCTCACCGCTGTCACACTACCCTCATACATATCCTGTACCACTCTTACATACTTCTCTGACACTTCCGACTTCCTCATACAATACCACAACTCCTCTCTAGGCACCCTGTCATATGCTTTCTCTAAGCACCCTGTCATATGCTTTCTCTAAGTCCACAAAGACACAATGCAACTCCTCATGACCTTCTCTGTACTTCTTCATCAACACTCTCAGAGCAAACATCGCATCTGTAGTGCTCTTTCCTGGCATGAAACCATACTGCTGATCACTAATCATAACCTCCCTTCTTAACCTAGCTTCCACTACTCTCTCATAACTTCATGCTGACACTGATCAATTTAATTCCTCTGCACATCAACGTTATTCTTAAAGATCGGTACCAAAACACTTTCTCCATTCCTCAGGCATCCTCTCACTTTCCAAGATTTCATTAAACAATCTAGTTAAAAACTCCACTGCCATTTCACCTATACACCTCCATGCTTCCACAGGTACGTCATCTGGACCAACAGCCTTTCCATTCTTCATCATCTTCATAGCTATCCTTACTTCCTCCTTGCTAATCCACAGTACTTCATGACTCACTATCCGCGCATCATCCAACCTTCTCTCCCTCTTATTCTCTTCATTCATCAGCCCCTCAAAGTACTCTTTCCATCTGCTCAACACACTCCTCGCGTGCAAGTATGTTTCTCTCATTATCCTTTATCACCCTTACCTGCTGCACATCTTTAATAGCTCGGTCCCTCTATCTAGCCAATTGGTACAGGTCCTTTTCTCCCTCCTTAGTGTCCAACCTTTCATACAACTCTTCATACGCCATATCCTTAGCCTTCGCCACCTCTCTCTCTGCCATGCACCTCATCTCCTAAACTTTTGTCTACTTTCTTCATCTCTCCGACAATCCCACTTCTTCGCCAACCTCTTTCTCTGTATACTCTCCTGTACTTCTTCATTCCACCACCAGGTCTCCTTGTCCTCCTTCCTCTTTCCAGATGTCACACCAAGCACCTTTCTAGCCATCTCTCTTTCTAGCTGGAGTTTCCCAGCTATTTGGTAACTCTTCACTACCACCCAGTGTCCGTGTTAACTCTTCCCTGAACTCCACCTCACAATTACCCTTTTTCAATTTCCATCATTTGATCCTTGGTGCTGCCCTCACACTCATCCTCCTCTTGATCACCAGTGTCATCCTACAAACCACCATCCTATGCTGCCTAACTACACTTTCCCCTGTCACCACTTTACAGTCTCCAATCTCCTTCAGACTGGCCCTTCTACATAAGATATAATCCACCTGTGTGCATCTTCCTCCACTCTTGTATGTCACCCTATGTTACTCCTTCTTGTTAAAATATGTATTTATCACAGCCATGTCCATCCTTTTCGCAACATCCACTACCATCTGACCTTCTGCATTCCTTTGCTTAACACCATACCTACCCATCACTTCCTCATCCCCTCTGTTCCCTTCACCAGCATGCCCATTGAAATCTGCTCCAATCACCAGTCTCACCCTTGGGTACAGTCATCATCACTTCATCCAACCCACTACAAAATTTTTCTTTTTCATCCATTGCACACCCAACTTGTGGAGCATATGCACTAACAACATTCATCATTACGCAAAAAGATAAACGAATCCTGAGCGCTCCACTATGAGCGGCCAAACCACATGGACACGTGTAGTGTAAAATAAGAATTATTTATTTTAAGTGTACAATTATAAAATCCACTTTTCGTCGAGAAAAACTAACTCAACTTCTTCAGAAAAATGAATGACAACTATTTCTTCATGCAGGTGTCTTAAATAGATTTCAAGACAAGTCACGTGGGGTTATAATTGACATGTGCAAAAGTGGTTGACAATATTTTAAAGAAATATATAGTGCGTGAAACTTAAATTTCCAAAGACTCGTGGTCATTCTTAGAGAGTATTAAGCTCAAGTTCAGTGAGGACCATTTGTTAGCTACAATCGATGTAAAAGATCTATACTCATCTATTCCACACAGTGAGGGGATCAAGTGGGTTTCATGCATGCTGAGACATTTAGGTGCTCCCACAAGTGAGATACAACTTGTAGAAGAGCACATTGACACTGTTCTTACAACTACGTGCTTTTTAATACTGGAGTATACCATCAGAAAGTTGGAGTGGCAATGGGCTCACCTTGTGGTGCCAGCCTAGCAAACATGGTGATGGCATATTGGGAAAGAGAACATGTGTTAACAAACCCAATATACAAAGACCAAATCCAGTTTTATACTCTGTTCTTAGATGATATTTTCATCTTATTTAAAGGTAACTCAGACAAAGTACAACAAATGCTGGAGGGCTTCAATTCCAGTACTAACTTTTTGAAGTTTATGTTTAATTATAGTAAGGATAGAATAGCATACTTAGACGTGGAGCTGAGTAAAGACTACCAGGAAAGGATCTATGTATCTAGAATTTTTCGAAAGGATAGCTATTCTAACATGTTCCTACATTATACCAGTTGCCATCCCACATTCCAGAAAAAATCTGTGGTGAAAGGACAACTGGTCAGGGCTGCTAGGATGACATCTAAAGACACTGAGTTTGAGGATGAGTGCAACCTACTACAATCCTTTTTAACACAGAGAGGGTACCCACCGCCTCTTTTGTATGAGATCATAAAAGAGGTCCAACATAAGAGGATGATTGGTGTATACACTCCAGTATTGAGTAACAGTCCTGCTGTTAGTCCGTGGGTAAGACTAGAAAAACAACCATTTAGTCCTTACAGTTTCATTTGTACTTTTAATGTAGACTCCTATGAGGTAGTAGACATCATCTCAAAAAATTGGGACATCCTCATGAGAGAGAGTCATTTTAGAGCATCCTTTCCACCATCACCTAAAGTAGTCTACAGACGGGGAAGCAACTTGAAGACAATTTTGGAGACCAATTCTAGACCACCCAATAATAGAGACGGCATATATAAATGTAATATGTGCCACCTTTGTAAACACATAGATACGGGTTCTAATTTTGTCATAATCATCTTCTTTCGGCTGTTGTAATAGGTAATAATAAATTTAACACGACTGGCAAATATGACTGTAGAAGTAAACAGGTTGTCTACTTAGCTAAGTGTGTAGTATGCCCAGCTTTCTGTATAGGCAAAACCGATAGAAAGCTGGGTGAGAGAATATATGAACACATATATTGCAGAGGTAAAAACAAATTTGAAAACACACTAGCTAGACAGGTAAGTGAACACAAAGGACACCGGTTCAAATTTAGGGTCCTCCAACAATTGAGAAGTGATGGAAGAGGAGGACCGGAGTCATTAAAATTAGAAAGAAGTGAACTTCTCTGGCAATTGAGAGTTAATGCCTGTCAGTATCCAGGTATAAATGAAATGAGTTCTATAATGTGTATCTTACGGTTAAAAAATCTAGCTACATAAAAAACAGGTAACTACAAGTATATTATGTCATTATAGGCGGAGGGGGTACTGTTTAGATTAGTTATAGCATGGTTGCCACACTATTGTTCTTTATCTCTTACCCTATTATAACAATGCACAATTGTGTCTATATACTTTTAGGATGTAATTGATTTTATATGGCACGTATCAGAATTGACATATTTAGTATGTTCATAGATGCTTGGTGTGTTATGATACGAGAATAGATCCAAACAAGCCAGTAAGGACAACTGTTACTGAATAGTTTAAATAGTTTAAATATTTTGGATAACAGCTTTTGTAACAGTTGATGTTGTGTGACGAATATGTACATTAATGTTTATTTTTTTTTTATGTTTAAACAATATTTTGGTAATAGCACAATGTGCGATCACATACTACTTTAAGTACTGATTAGTCAATTATAACCCCATGTGACTTGTCTTGAAATCTATTTAAGACACCTGCATTTAGAAATGGTTGTCATTCAGTTTTCTGAAGAAGATGAGTTAGTTTTTCTCGACGAAAAGTGGATTTTATAATTGTACACTTAAAATAAATAATTCTTATTTTATGCTACACGTGTCCATGTGGTTTGGCCGCTCATAGTGGAGCGCTCAGGATTCGTGTATCTTTTTGCCTAGTGGTTTTACTATTGTTCAATATTCATCATTACACCATCAATTTCCAGCTTCATAAACATCACTATCCTACACTCTTTTCACCTCCAAAACACTCTTAGCATACTGTTCCTTCAGGATAACCCCTACGCCATTTCTCCTCCCATCCACACCATGATAAAACATTCTGAACCCGCCTACGATACACCTAGCCTTGCTCCCCTTCCATCTGGTCTCTTGCACACACAATATACCAACCTTCCTTCAGCCAATCATATCAGCTAGCTCTCTCCCTATACCAGTCATACTGCCAACATTCAAAGTTCCGACCTTCACTATCACAGTCCTAGCCTTTACCTGCCTTCGGGCATGCCTTCCCCCCTCTTCTCCTCCTACGGCCAACAGTAGCCCAATTTCCGCCAGCACCCTGTTGGCCAACAGTACTGGTGGAGGTCATTGTTAACCTGGGCCTCGACCGATCCGGTATGTATATCTGTACTGTTGTCCGCATGTATGATTTGGCAAAATTTTACGCCGGATGAATATAAACAGCTGTAAAAAGATTGAAGCATCACTTCTGGAGCAATTACTATCAACCTTTTAGCACAATAAATCTGGACAAAGCCTACAATAATGGAGAGTCAAATGCTCAAAAATAACAAATTTAAAATACTGGTCTTTGAAAGTTGCAAGAACAATGTGATTTGTGCATTTTGTGAAAGGTATTAAGTCTGGAATTCAAATGTATGCCATTAATGACTTCTGTTCTCAGTGATTTACCAGAAAACCACAATTTTAAGAGAAGTCCAAAAACAGGAGGCAAAAATCTGGACAGTTGCGAGGTATGCCTGGAGCAGAATATACAATACTCTCACTAATGCAATTCTACCACAGTTTAAGGCACAAGACTATGCAGAAATATACCAGTAACACTGTTTAAGGGAAAACATTCAGTAATCAATTACTAAATGAGGCTCAGATTTGGCAGTAGTTCAAAATGTTGCCACAACTGTGACTGAAACAAGATTAAGGCCCATTACAGGGTTCAAAATACACAGCTAGCTTTTACAAGTAATTCTACTTATGGAGACAGACGGGCAGTATAATAAACAAACAGTTTATACTAATATCTTGCAGTAATTCACAGTCTATCGTGCAGTAATTCACAGTCTTCCCACATCTGCAAATCAAGTTAGAACACCAATATCCCAGAACCAATGAAAAAATGCAAATAGTTAACTTTTTTGCTAAACATGGAGGAAAATAAACAGAAAAATGCAAAAAGCATCACAACACAGGTCACTAAGTGCAACTTAAAATATTTGAGCAGAACTGAAGACAAAAGATGTTTTTCTTTCCTTTTGATACAATGCATGTTACTCGTAGTTAAAGGTGTTCCACGCCTCTCAGAGTCTTGCCAGATGTATGGGGTAACCAAGAGACCTTCTTAGCTATGACCTACGTACAACTCACAAAGAAATACAAAGCTTCTCTGCATAGTAAGCACAAAGTTAATACAGACCACAAATGTAAATAACTGAAGCAAATGAAAAGAAGTTTCCAGTACCAAAATGCACAATCCACTGGTTTCTACTGCTAACTTATTACACTGTCCTAGTCTACTGACTGTAAAGCATTTTTCTTTTCTGTCACAGACATACCTACCAACCTAAGTCTTTGAGATCAAATTGACAAAACTATAAATAAAATTATTCAATTTCTTCTCTAAAAGACTTGATTTCAGAAGATGAAGCAGACAAGCAGGACAATGCTCAGCATGGGCATTATGAAAGCAAGAAGCAAGTTGAATACACTCCAAAAAGCTCTCTCCAACATTTCTATGTCCTCATTACTCTTTCAACAAACATGGCAGCTTTGACTTTAGTTGTGCAGCCATCACTTCTGGACTCTCAAACATCCATCACTACTAGGATTACCCATTTCTTCTAAAATGCCATCTCACAATATTCCTACTGTAACTCTGTAGACGAGCCCACATCTTCCTTCCAGTGGAATGTTCTCTTACAGAACATAAAACACACTGCTTTAAGGTGGGAGTGTTGGGCACTTTGGATGGACTCCAAGGAGGAGGCACTGATAACAGAAGCAGTGAAAGGATAAGTGCTTATTGTTTAAACATCTTTAAGAAACCAAACGGCTTCCTCCCATTAGCTTCTCTTAAAGGGTAAGTAATCTTCTCACCTGCTGCTATATTCCATTCAACCCTATCAAGGTGCACACCCAACTATATACTCTTCACAATCCACCTCTGCAGCCATGCAGCCAACAGTATGCAGAGTCAAGCAAAAACAAACTTCCCAAACCATACTTCAAGGGCAGGAAAGATGACCAAAAACATTCAGCCTTGTCATAACAGCTGGCAATCCAACATCACTTCAAAGTAGATAACAAATGAACAGACATTTTGCCTTTAGCCTAACAGGACAGTCTTTCTGGCAAATTTTAAAAATACTTTGTTATGGCCAATACCCATATCAATAAAAGATGTATTTTCAGGTTTCTTCTCTGCAAACAATTCAATTCTTCGTTAACCTAAAAGTTATATCCATGAAGTCTCTTGTTTAATTACACACCTTAATGCTACTCAGTGGGTGGCCAAACACTGCAACAAAAGGAATCCGTTCTGTAATGGTAGGTTGAATTTGAAAACAAGACCCAGAATTCCAGACTTGTACAAAATTCAAGCATTCAAAAAGCTGCAGTCCTTCTATTCAAAGAAGACAAACTTGTAATGAGTGCCATACTGACACTGTGAAGAGGCCAGGCAATCATCAGATTTTGCTATCTGGATGGAATACGAAGGTGCACAGCATTGTACAGTACTACATTACTGCAAGTCCTCTAAACACATTCCAGGTGCTAGGCACTCCCCACACAGAAATCCTGGAAGTACTGCACACTAACTAGGCCTCATACAGAATCACCTATAGCACATCTTCTGATGAAGATTTAATATCACCATGTTACCCCTGCATTACTCTATACCTCACCTGAAGGGGAAGGAAAAATTAAAAAGTAACATGCAAAAAGTCAGTACATCAAGTTGTATACATGCTGACAGTGACACTATTGCATTTGTGAAAATCCAGACTAATATGGGAATACACCCAAATTTTAGGATTAAGGAATAACGGTCCACATACTACCAACCAGCACAGCTTTGCCATTGGCCAAATGCCCAAGTTATTCCTACATACTCTGTATTGTTCCTGTTAACCTATACATTTACATTTGTAAACTAGCTAAGGGCTACTACTATTTTGAAGAATCCCAACAAAATGCATCACTAAAAATGATGTACCCTTCTCCAGGACAATGAAGTTACCGCTCTGCCCTCATATAAGACTTATCAGCTCTCAGACAAGATGAACTTTCTGATCCATTTACTGAGCAAAAAACAAGCATGCATGTGAAGTACATAGCCAGTTGTTTTCCATGTCGCTCTCTACTAGAATGGTCAAAATATCAAGCCTTTTATATTGGAATGACAATGTGTAAACTTACTGGATGGAAAGTTTTTTTTTTTTTTCAGATTCTGTAACATTTCTGCTTGTGCACCTCTTTAACCCTTTCTATTACCTGCACTTTCCAATTTCTTTTGATATAAGAGTGCACCCATGCCCATTTTCTTAGCCTGTGTGAGTGGTAAACAAAATATTAAATGTGCCAGAATGTTCACACGAGTGTAGTGGCAGTGGCACAAAACAATGTATACTACGCAAACTATACAGTTCATTGTAAAACTAAGCAGAACATAAAGTTGCTGCATGCAGCTGGATTACACGGATAGAATATATGTACAGATTCCCTGCCACCTCATTGAAGAATGCAATGTAAGTTGGTCAATTCAGGTAGGGTTCAGCATCTACAGTGAGTGACAATTCACAATTCAGGACCACTTTCCTAATATCAGAAATGTTTATAGCCACCTCAGCATCTGTAAAAGACAGTAATGCATATTGCTAGAAGAATGAATGTTTGTTTGGTCACATTGCACAACTGCATTGCGTAATCAGACGAGTCAAGTGTCGCATTTCATTTTGCTGTGGTCCAATCATATTAATTCTGGACTTTTCTTATATACAAGCTTCTCTATGTTTTTACTGGAACCAAGACCCAAATAAATTTAGTGTTTCCCTGGGTAAAGTTGTGCTAGGTAGGGGTCCACTGACTTTAACGGATACATCTCTGCACACAGACACACAGACACACAGACACACAGACACACAGACACACAGACACACAGACACACAGACACACACACACAGACACACACACACACACACACACACACACACACACACACACACACACACACACACACACACACACACACACACACACACACACACACACACACACAACACATGCCCATTGAAGTCTATGGACACATCTCACTTCTTCCCCAAGTTGATGTCACTGAGATTAAAGATCACAGTTTATCCTCAGTGGTATAGGCGTGAAGAAAACAAATTAGAAGTTAAAAAAGTAATCCGCTAAAAGAAGACTAACAATGCTCATCAAGGGAATCAAAATTCTAATCAGCAGTTAATTTCCCACACAGGATAGTACAAAAGATAAGTCACGCAAGTGGGACAAAATACTTTTATCAGCAATTAACCTATTTCACATCCTTAAAGACATAATTTAAGTGGTACCACTTTTAATGAGATTCAACAACTACAGATTTCCAGTATAACTGCAGCCTTTTTATCTACATGGGAGTGGTTAGTTAGACCTATGCATTATACAAAGTGCAACTGAAAGTATTACAATCACTAAAATTAAAACCAAATGCCAACTGCAGAGCAATACTTACTTGGCACCTTCCGGAAGAATAATCTTGACTGTAAGGGAATCGATAACCTGATCGTCAAAAACATGATCAACAAATCTCATCTTCAGAGCATACTGATCACCTAACAAAAACAAAGAATGACAACTTCAGATAATATTTTCTGAATTAAAACACACACACACAAACTACTAAGAAAGTTCATACTAATACATGACTTGCTTACACATGTCGAAGTTATGGTCTGTTCTGAATGTTATAACACATTCAAGGCAAAACAATGTTATAATGGCTCTTGACTTTTAAGTGCAGTTAGTTAGGAACATCTAATTCTAATACTAAAATATCCTGCGTGACACCTTTTTCATTCAGTTTCTGTTACCATTAACTACACAGCTAAGCTTTTCATTAATCCCACTGAATTCAAAAGACCACAAGCCAAGGAACCTCTACTTTTTCTGTTTTAATGTTGGACCATATTACTCAGTTCTCCTGAATTTCTCTGCTCTCATAA